>NC_062574.1:19455515-19735515 GCF_022837055.1 Prionailurus viverrinus
TGCTCTGTTCTCAGGTTGTGGACAGGGCTCAGCCAGCCCTGGACACTGTCACAGGCCACACCGTGGGTCACCCATGAGAGGCCTAGGGTCTCCGACCCATGTTCTCTGCAGCGAGCCCCTTCTCTAAACTGGGAGAAGCGCCTCATCTAGTAGCTCGTTGTTACTTATTTGAAAACTTCCAGGGGCACCTGGGTGGCTCAGTCGGTTCAGCGGCCGACTTCGGCTCAGGTCACGATCTCGCGGTCCGTGAGTTCGAGCCCCGCGTCGGGCTCTGGGCTGATGGCTCAGAGCCTGGAGCATGCTTCCAATTCTGTGTCTCCCTCTCTCTCTGCCCCTCCCCCGTCCATGCTCTGTCTCTCTCTGTCTCAAAAATAAATAAATGTTAAAAATTTAAAAAAAAACAAAAACAAAAAACTTCCATTTCTTACTAGAATGCAAGCCAATTAAACAGAGCTTGGAAAAGGTAGGAAAGGAAGAATGGCGGGGGGGGGGGGGGGGTGAGTAACTCACTTAGAGTCCCACCACCCAAACCCAAGCTCTGTTACCATGTAAATACTTTTATGTCCTACTTTTCCTTATTTTGTATCAACCTTTCCTTTCTGTATTTAAATTTTATATCCGACTTTATATTAGCTTTTCCCATATTATTGCTAGTATTTTTTGCAGACCTTTCAACAATTAGATAACCCATAATTTGATATTTACTAATATATATTATAATTTTACAACTGTAACTTAATCATTTAATTAGCTAATATTAGCAATATAGAATATATAATTTTACATTATACGTCTACTATAACTTAAAAAAAATTTTTTTTAACACTTGTTTATTTTTTGAGAGACAGAGACAGAGCATGCACAGGGAAGGAGCAGAGAGAGAGGGAGACACAGAACCTGAAGCAGGCTCGCAGGGCTCAAATTCCCAAACCGTGAGATCGTGACCCGAGCCAAAGTGGGACGCTTAACCGACTAAGCCACCCAGGAGGCCCCATATACTATGACTTACTAGAACTTATTCTCATTTGATGTAGGGAAACCATTCAGTTGTAAGCAATGTTTTGTTGCTGTAGAGAAGCATCGGTTTGCGCATCTCTTGTGCAGAAACTGTTTCTGTGGTGAGACACTTCCCTTAGGATGCGGTCCCCAGAGTGCACTTGCCAGGTCAGAAAGCACACACTCGGGCTTCTGATCTCTGTGGCACCAGTTGACCTCCAGGAAGGCTGGTTGGTTTCCCCGGCACAGACAGCCCTTCTGTAACACCCAGGTCCCTGGGCCACGCCCCATCCATGACCACGTCGGACCTCTCCACACACTCCACCACCTCGCTTATCAGCAACGAGGAGCAGTTTGAAGACTATGGAGAGGGGGACGACGTGGACTGTGCCCCCAGCAGCCCCTGCCCCGATGACGAGACCAGGACCAACGTTTACTCGGACCTGGGATCTTCAGTGTCTTCCAGGTGGCCCTGTGGTCTGGAATGGCAATTTGGGGCCCGGGAAAAGCGGCCGGACCAACCAAACCTCATCCCAGGGCGGGTCAGAGGGCAGAGTCCTAAGCTCCCTGGGGTCTGCTCCTGGAGCTTGGGGGTGCTGCCTTTGCACCCTGATTGGAGGTTCTAGAATTCCTCCCGCCTCCTTCTGGCTTGGGGAAGAAACAGAATTAGCCCACCTGGGAGGCTGCAGACTCAGGGGTGTGTGCTGTCTTGCTTCCTAGAACCTCGGTGTCGAAGGGTCCTTCTAGGTGACCTACTGTGATACCTTCCCCCACACCTAGTCATTACTCACTCCGACGTTAGCTCTCCATCGCCTTGTCTGTGAAATGGGTACTGTTCATTGGCCTTTCCTCTGAGAGTATCGAGGGAGGGAGGATCTGTTGCTGTATTTCCACTCCCTCTGCCCCTAAGCGCACACACAAAAGGTTCCCCGGCATTGGGGAACCCAGTCAAGTAAGGATGGGGTAGGGCACCAGATTGGACAGCAGAGGTTGATTTCTGTCTCCCGAATCAGTGCGGGGCAGACACCCAGGAAAATGCGGCACGCCTACAACAGCGAATTGCTGGATGTTTACTGCTCTCAGTGCTGTAAGAAGATCAACCTGCTGAATGACCTGGAAGCCCGACTGAAAAACCTGAAGGCCAACAGGTGAGGCCCCCGGGACCCAGCAGAGGGATGGGCGGCCAGGGCTGGGGGTGGGGGGTGGGTCCAGAGGGGGAAGCGGCAGGCAAGGCGGCCCCACTCTGTCTTGGCAAGTGAGGGCCCTGTCAGGGTGGGATTGATCTTAGGGGGCTTGCGTTTTTCTGCAAGAGGAAACTCAGGGTGCTTCTGCTGAGGACCGAGCTGATTAGTGAATTTCCTGCAGCGGGCGGGACAAAGCCCTGTAGTGCACCTACTGGTATCTTGCAGCCAAGGCAGAGTAAGGAGTGGACTAGAGCCCCCTCTGTTCAATGACTGTTTTCTCTCTCCCTCTCCCTACTGCACCCCCACCCCTGCAGCCCTAACCGGAAGATCTCTAGCACGGCCTTTGGACGGTAAGACCCCCCCACCTTGGGAGGAGGGGTGGAATACTGTCTCCCTTTCCATTTGGGCAGCCCAGACCCAGCCAGTGCCCAGTGCCCTGCGCGTGCCCGATGCACAGAGGGAAACAGAGACCCCCAGGAGTGCAGGCAGAGCAACCAGACCTCTACTTCTGACAGGGAGGGGCCGCCCTTGTCCCTTGTGGCAGTGGAGCAGTCGGCCTCTCCAAACCCTTAGCTGTTTCCGCTCCAGGCAGGTGCACCAGGGAGGCCCTGAGAGACCCGGTGCGTCTCACGGCTGTTGGTGCCCTGCCCCGCACCCTGGAGCCGGCAGCTGTGCCAGCAGATCCTGGGGATCCCGCTGACCGAGACTGGGCACGAGTGTGCCCTGTTGGAGCTGGTCACTTTGCTCCGGGTTAAATCCTCCCAGCTAACTTCCTGGGACTTCCAGGCTCCCGCTCTGGATCTCGGGATCCAGGTTCTCGTGCACACTGGCCCAGGTCCACTCCCAGGGCCCTGGGAGCTGCCAGCAAGCGCCCAGACTCTGGCTCGAGAGCAGGAGTGGGACGGGACAGGCCCTGGATAGAGACCTGGCTGCTGCCCGGCAGGGAGCGGGAAGGGGGAGCCTCACCGTGGTAGCTGGGTTTGCCTCCGGCAAGTCTTTACCCATTTGCAGACCCACCCAACCCCCTGCCCCGCACAGTCTGGGTGGGTCTCCTTCCCATTGCCAGGGTCCCAGAGATGCATCGGGAGCCGGTTTGGTGGAGGAATTGAGTCTTGCTGGGTGGCCTCAGGAGGCCAGGACCCTCTGCCAGGACCGTGGAGCCAGTCTACCTGCAGTGGCTGGTTTTGCAGCTGGAGGGAGGTGGTCAGGGGCTCATGTGCCCACTCTGGTCACTGGGTAGTTACTGGCTCGAACACCGGCATGAAAAGGGTGCTGAGGCAGCAGGCCAGAGCCGTGATGGATTGCCAGGGACTCTGGAGGGGTGTAGCGGCCCCTCCGCTGGCCTCTGAGCTGGGTGACCTCTTGAGTTCAGAGGTCAGGCAACTCTTCTCCCTTGACTGGGTGAGGACAGCCTCCTTGGAGGGGTCCCTGGCCTTCTCCCCAAGATACTGGGTGCTCTCAGCCCATAGCCCAGTGTGGACCCCAGGCCCTGGAGGGCCGGCCTCTGCAGCTACCTCCCCCCTCCCCCCGTCCCCCGCAGGCAGCTCATGCACAGCAGCAACTTCAGTAGCAGTGATGGTAGCACTGAGGACCTGTTCCGAGACAGCATTGACTCCTGTGACAACGACATCACGGAGAAGGTGGGTCCTGAGTGGGTGGAGGACAGGCTTAATGTGTGCGTGCTCCTCGGGGGTCGTGGGGAGCCCCCCAGCAGCTATCTGGGGACTCGGGAGACAGAGACCCTGTCCTTGCCCAGGAGTTGGGGGTAGGTGGCCCCGATAATGCGGACACGTACGCTTGGGGACCCTCACGCTCACCAAACATGGCTTCTGTCCCACAGTCTCTAGCTTCTCGGTCCTGTGGACTCCGAGGTTTCCTCCACCCCCACCTCTGCCTCCCTCTTGCAGGTGAGCTTCCTGGAAAAAAAAGTGACAGAACTGGAGAATGACAGTCTGACCAATGGGGACCTGAAGAGCAAGCTGAAGCAGGAGAACACACAGCTCGTGCACAGGTCGGGGGCTGGGGGGCTGGGGCCCCGGCCGTGACTCGGGAACGGGCTTGGGGAGGGCCCTGAGAAAAGCTGGGGGAGGTGAACTGCACATCTTGTCCTTCCTCTCCGAGAGGCTGTGATGTGTCAGCCCCTTGCTACATGGCTGTGCCCATGCAGGACGCACAGGAGGACTGGTCTCTGGGGACTCAGAAACAGGCTGGAGCTTGACCTTGACCCCCATGTCTGCAGCCCCAGGGTGGGTGTAAGGCAGGAGTTGGGATCCACTCCCGTATTTCTCTGTCCTACACTGATGAGAGTCTGACACCCCCCCGCCCCCCACCCCGTTTCTGGGGACAAGCTCCGCAGAGAGAGGCACTGGTGTTGAGTCGGGCTCGCACATGCTGCTAGCGGAAGGGTCCGGGCATCACTGCCCCTCCTCCCGATGGGGGCCCGCTGACCCTGACTGCAGTGAGGTAGTGCATGTAGCATGTAGTTGTCCTCACGGGGTGGCATGAGATTTGGTAAACTGATCCCCGCCCAGGGTCTGGCCCTTAACCTCGTAGGGCCCAAAGATGGGTTCTGGAACACCCCAGAAGGGTAGCCTCCTGGAGGGACTGTTCCCAGTGAAATGTGCCCAGACTGATAGGCCAGCTAGGCTGCCAGTGGTGGGGTTAGAGCGTGCCCGGTGGGACCTGGCCCCTTCCTGGGTCTTGAATGTTCGGGGCCCCTATCCAAGGACATGCGTGGTTTTGGAGTCAAGGTGCCCAGTAGCTGAATTACTGGTCAGAGGGATAGGGACCAGGGAGGAGGAGAGCGGGAAGAGAAGCCAAGGCCCGAGGGCTGCTTCACGCAGCCGTGCGGAGGCCTGCCGTCCCTCCCCGTGCCTGGCTGGGAATGCCACCTTCTCTGTGCAGCCTCGCTCCCCTCTGGGCCGACCGCCAGGCACCCCCTCCCTACCCTCTCCCCGTGGCGTGCGTCTCCTTACGTGCTGTGGCATCCGCATTCATCCGTCAGGGAAGCTGCTGACCCACAGGTCTGGCAAACACATCGCCACTTCCCGCAGCAGGGCTACGACGGAGCCAGGGTCTCGGGGCCTCCCGTAGCCAGGGGCGGGGCCGGGGTGGGAAGACACCAAGAGAGCTGGCCCTGGACTGGGGCGCGCGCCCCTCTGTCTCCTCAGGGTGCACGAGCTGGAGGAGATGGTGAAAGATCAGGAGACCATGGCCGAGCAGGCCCTGGAGGAGGAGACGCGGCGGCACCGCGAGGCCTACGGCAAGCTGGAGAGAGAGAAGAGCACGGAGATCGAGCTGCTCAACACCAGGTGGGCGCCTGCTGGGGACGGGGCCGCCTCGGAGGTGCCGTCCACTCCCGGTCCAGGCCCGTGGGACAGGCACCGTCCCCGTGGTATGGATCGGAAAACAGCCTGAAGAAAAGCCCCCTGTTGTAACAGTTCTCCTCTTGATACCTGAACACCTGGACATGCTTGCTGGGAAGTATATAAAAGAACCTTCTGGTAGCATTATTTCTACTAGGTACAACTGGAGACAGCTCACAAGTCTGTCAACAAGAGGATAGGTTAAAAAACTGTGGTCTTGCCCCTATTCCTGGGTTGGGTCTAATGTCCGGGCTAGGAGCTCCCCCTGCTGTCAGAGTCTCCTTGACCTTGAACACCTGGGTGCACCGACCCTGGGCCCCTGGGGCCAACGTAAATGGAAAAGCAGGGCCCGGTTTCTTTTGGGCTTCTGGGCCGCAGATATAGCTGCTGGAACCTGAGGCCGGTAGGGAGAGGAGTATTGACCCGGGAATCTGGGTTGCTTACCCTTTAGCTCCAGGACTCTGGACATCCTGTGTCATTTTCTGGGCCTCAGTTTCCCCATCTGTCAGTCCTCCCTCCCAGCCCCACAGAATGACCGTGAAGGCAGGTGGGTTGCTGCACATCAGAACAGTACACACAGGTGAAGACTGTGGTGTCCCAGGGCTGCCCTCCCTAATGACCCAGGCCAGGGAGGCCACTGGGAAGCTACCTAGGCCCCTGGCAGAGAGAGCAGTGGAGCCATCACTCTAGGAAGGAAGTAACAAGTGTGAAGGAGAGGGAATGTTCGGCAGGAATCGGTGGCAGAAATGACCCTGTGCTGTTCCGGTGCCACTGACAGCCCAACTCACCTGCCCTCTTCTCAGGTCATTTAAAACGACCTGGGTACCTGGGCTGTGTCTCCTCATGGGATCCTGTTAGGACAGCCCCCTCTGGACACTAACACAGAGGACGATGACCTGTGGATGTCACAGGCAGCTGCGGGGAGGGCCGAGCGAAGAGCCTGGGAGAGACGCTGGGGGGAGAAAGAAAAGCAAACGCTATCATTGCTTTCCAAGCGGGAGGGACCTGCCACCACCAGCCACAGGAGGACCTTCTCTTTGTTTAGCAGAAAAACGTCCTCCGTGTTGTTTCAGGCTGTAAGGACGCATGTGAAAAAGAATCCTATGTTCTTATTCACAAATGAGTGTTTCCTTTTATCACAAACAGAAGGATGGTAATTCGGTGTCCTTCCCAGTTTGCCTTGGATGACAGGAAGCTCGAAGCTGTATTACCCATCTGGAACAACTAGTCATATTCTCTCTCTCTCTCTCTTGCTTTCTGGTATCTTCCCTCTTCCAGGAAGCAGAGAATCGCTGTAGACTGTCCATCCGTTGTAAGATAACCTCCGTTTCTGACATACTTGTCTTTCTCCTTTTCCCAGGGTGCAGCAATTAGAGGAGGAAAACACTGAGCTCAGAACAACAGTGACCCGGCTCAAGTCACAAACAGAGAAGCTGGATGAGGTGAGCAGCAGGCCTAGGAGTGTCCCTCAGATTCCGATCTTGAGCTGAAGCCACAGAGGCGGTGTTGGCCACAAAGGCCTCTAGTTGCTAGTTTGCTCCAACAACAACAACAACAAAATAAAATACGAATAGTAATTTGTCTTGCTATGTTTCTGATTTTCCAAACTTTTTTTACAGCGAATATAATTTTTTATATAATGGGGGGAAGTAATAATAAAAAAGAGAGAAGGAGGTTAGCTTTTGTTTGGCCGCACCTTTGATTCAGGTTTCATCTGGCACCATCGAAGGGCTTCAGAGGCCTGTGTTTCTAGAATCCTAAGGGACCCGGCTGTTTCTTTAAGCCGTGACTCGAGGGCTGTGTTCAGGGGGGCTGGTCGGACTGCCCGCCTGTCCAGGTGGCTGACCCGGAGCCCCCCGACGTCCCTGGGGTGTAGCGAGCCTCTCTGGGCACCGTCCTCCCTGACCCAGTCCCCCGATCCAGGAGCGGCAGCGCATGTGTGACCGGCTGGAGGACACCAGCCTGCGGCTCAAAGATGAGACGGACCTGTACAAGCGCGTGACGGACAAGCTGCGGCAGAACCGCCTTGAGTTCCAAAAGGAACGGGAGGCGACGCAGGAGGTGGGTCCCAGGCCGGAGGGCACCGGGCACCGGGGCTCCCTCCCGTGGCCGCGCTCCCGCCAACCAGCCCCTCCCCCACGCAGCTCATCGAGGACTTGCGGAAGGAACTAGAGCACCTGCAGATGTACAAGCTGGACTGTGAGCGGCCAGGCCGGGGACGCAGCTCGTCCTCTGGCCTGGGCGAGTTCAACGCCAGGGCCCGCGAGGTGGAGCTGGAGCATGAGGTCAAGCGGCTCAAGCAGGTGGGCCCCGCCGGACGGGTCTCCCGCATGGGGCCCCAAGCTGCAGCGGCACCTTCCCACACCCCTTCCTGTCTGCTCCTCTCAACGTCCCTGCCCGGTGGGGCTGCCCGTCCCCACCCCACAGCTCAGGCAAGGCAGCTCACCTCTAGCCCACACTTGATGCGGATCCCGGGGTCTCTCCTTGGAGTCCACACAAAGAAGCAGACCCCACTCTGCTGTCCTTGCCGATGGAGTGGAGGAGGAGACTATCCAGCCATGGATGAGGGGCTGCTGTGTTGGGTCCTCCCAGAAGCAGACCCGGATCCCAAGGTTCCATTTCAAATGGTTCCCGGGAGCACTCCCATGATGGGGGAGTTGGGGGAAGTGGGATCAGGAGGGGCAGGGACCAAGGGAGGGTGTGATGGTGAGTGAAGCCCCCTGTTCAGCCCAGCCCGACATTCGGGGGTGGGAAACTGCTCTAGAAAGTCTACTCCTGCTGGCTTCACCAGCATCCCACAGCGATCCGAAAACCCCAGCCCTTTCTCCTGCATGAGGGCACCAAGTCCCAGGTGTGCGGTTAGTTAGGAGACTTTAGGCAAAAGCTAGCACGTGGTACTGGCACGTGGGGTCTGGGTAGGGCCCTGTGAGGCCACCTGTACTCAGGAAGAGTTCCCACAGAGCAGGATTCCTGAACCTCGCTACAGGAGGAGACTGGATCCAGCCTTGCAGCCCGGAGACCCCAAAGTATCAGGAGCTCCTCTTCTGGCTCACTCACCCCAGGGAGGAAAGCGTGGCCAGGAGCCCTGCCCTTATCTGGAAACTTCGTTCCCCTCAGTGGGCCCATAACTCTTCCTCAGGACCCCGTGACCTCCCAGGACCCAGCTCTTCCCCCGAAGCCTGGCAGAGGCCACATCACCTATGGGTATCTTTGAGCTGGCCTGACACACACCCGAGAGGAGGGTCCCGGTGGCAGTCAGGAGACCGTGAATGCAAAGAAATGGGTTCTGCTGGGTTCTGGATGCTTCTGGGAGCTGACGTTGCCTTTGTCCCACTCCACAGGAGAATCATAAGCTGCGGGACCAGAATGACGACTTGAATGGACAGATCTTGAGCCTCAGCCTCTATGAAGCAAAGAACCTCTTTGCCACCCAGACCAAAGCCCAGTCTCTGGCCGCAGAAATAGACACGGCCTCTCGCGATGAGGTAATGTGCCCTCTCATTCTCGCTTGGGAGCCTCGGCCGCTCCTCTGCAAGTCCTGTCCCGCACCCGTGTGCTGTGATGAGAAGTCCCAGGCTACCCCGAGCAGGGGAAGCAGACCAGGGCCTGTGAGGGTCCCCGTCTGCAGCCACCTGAGTGACCGTGCAGAGCGGTGAGGGGAGTTAGAGCAGTTCTGACTTCCTGCGTGTGCTGGGGAGGAAGCTCTGGGAACCGAGTGGAGTTTGAGTCTTTGCTCTACCAGAAACATGCCAAAATGGCCGGCTGATCAACATGTCTCTGTCAGCCCGTAGTGCAGGAGAAGCTAGAACCCCTCTGCCTCAAGCCAAGAGGGGAAAGACCCTAGCGTTTCTTGAGCACCTGAGTGTAGTGTGTCTTCATCTTCTGACAACTCAAAGGCTTCCTGGACATTTCCATGTTACAGATTGGGAGGCTAGGACACAAGATCACCCAACTTGTGGAGGGAGAAGGACCCAGGTCTCCAGAACCAACGTCCGTTCTGCCCCACCACCCCACACCAGGGTGTGCTTCTAAAAGATCAGGCCTCCAAAATACCCTGGTTACATGTGAACATGAATCATAAGACAGTCACTGAACCCTTTATCCTGTGCTTAGGACACAGAGCTAAGTGCTGACCCCTAGCCTCGGGGGACTCCCAGGTGAGCTGGTTACTAGCCTCCAGTCTGGGGGCAGAGGTGGCATTTCAGTGACCTAAAGGACACATCGGGAATGGACCTGCACAGGGGCAATGGCAGGGTCGGGGTGATGAGGGGACCGTTTCAGGTAGAGGAAACAGCTAGAAGCCTTACAAGTCTTAGGGCCCTGGGACTCTGGATGTCATTCTTGATTGCAAATGCCTTTAGCCAGTGTTTTCAGCCTGTACCGAGCGGTTGCTCATACTTGGGTCCCTCCACAGACCAGTTGGATCAGAATCCCTGGGGGAGGGGCCTGGGCATCAGCATATCTCACACACCTTACTGTGAGCTGTCACTGCTCTGGCTGGTTTCTGGCACCCAAGTGCTGAGGTTGGTCTGGGGGCCTGCCTTGCCCAGGTGTCCCGAGCCCCTCTGTGCCGGGCCCTGGCTCACCACAAGCTGGGGATCCGGGTTCCACCTGCACTCCAGCCCGGGCCCGGCCTCTGACCTGCCTCTCCCGTTCCCCCCAGCTCATGGAAGCCCTGAAGGAGCAGGAGGAGATCAACTTCCGGCTGAGGCAGTACATGGACAAGATTATCCTTGCCATCCTGGACCACAACCCCTCCATCCTTGAGATCAAACACTGAGACGAGGGCTGGCTGCAGAGCGGCCTCGGGACCCTCCCAGCCCTGGACCCTGGGACCAAGGCGCAGACCCCACTTGAGGATGCGGCCCAAGCCAGGCCACACACACACACACACACACACACACTGTAAACATCTCTGGCCACCATGTCCTGTGTACTGATGCGTATGTGGGGAAGCCGCTCACACAGCAAGGGGTGAGCGTGGGGCTGTGAGTGTCATCTGCACAGTTACTGCCCGTGCACTTTGCAGTCCCCTTGCAAGAGCGGATGGTCCTGGAGGGTGGGAGGGGCAAGGTCTGCTATCAGGAGTTACTGTAATAACAAGAACTGGAAGACTGTGTTTCAGGTACTGGATGAAAATGATTCTACCTCTGGGGATAAGGATTTAAAGATGCTCTAGTGAGACAGGCTCTTTTCACCCCACCTCTGTTCCCTCTGGGAGTGGGAGCAAAATTATGGTCTTTCCCAGGGGTTCGAATGCCTAACGGCCACATCCTCCCCAGCCTCTTTGGCCACCTTTCAAGCCTAGGTGCTCAGGCTCAGAGAGGAGGAAGGGACCCTCCCAGAGCCCCTCCCTGGCCAGCAGCCCCTGTGATGCCTGTGCATGGGGTGTCCCGAGGACTCAGGCTTGCAGGAGAGCTGGCATGGGGCAGCCTTCGTTTGAGAAGCTCTTGGTATTTTGGGGGTTTCCTGTACACTTCCCCATCCCTGCCTGCCTCCTGCCTCTTCCTTTCTGGCTTGGTTGTTTTTTGCTTTTTATTAGAGAGAGAGAGTGCGAGTCGGGGAGAGGCGCAGGGTGGAGGGTGGGGTGGGGGCGGAGAGAGAGAGAGAGAGAGAGAGAATGAATCTTAAGCAGGCTCCACACTCAGCATGGAGCCCGAGGCCAGGCTCAATCCCACAACCCAGGGATCGTGACCTGAGCTGAAATCAAGAGTTGGACGCTCAACTGACTGAGCCACCCAGGCGCCCCTCTTTCTGTTTTATTGTTAAGACCATGAAAAATGAGCGGTATTTAACTTGAGTGTAAAATGAAGGGAATAAAAGGGGGTGGGGAGTGGGGGCCAGGGGTGTCTAAGGCACGTGTTGGCATTGGGTGACAAAGACCTTAGTTCCAGGGAGGAGCGTGGTCCCATTCCAGTCTGTTCCCTCCCCGTGGGCTGCATTTCCCGAGAAGCATGGATGGACAGTCCGCAGGCGGGGAGTGGGCCTTGCTTACCTGCTCCTGTTCTCCACACAACCCGGTGATGGCAGGCCTCAGGTTTGGAGTTGGGGATTCTGAGCTCTGGGCTTGACTCAGCTGGGTAGCGAGGCCCCCGCGTCCCGCCCTTTGGAAACTCTCCTATTCAGTTCTCAGCCAGGAGAGGTGTGCTGGTGAGAGACACGGGTGGGGAGATGGCAGGGAAACCTTCGGCCTCCGTCCTTGTGACACATGGTGGAAATTCTCTCTCTGGATTTTTTTTTCTCTCTCTCTCTGGATTTTTTTTTTTTTTAATTTTTTTTCCCCAACGTTTTTATTTATTTTGGGGACAGAGAGAGACAGAGCATGAACGGGGGAGGGGCAGAGAGAGAGGGAGACACAGAATCGGAAACAGGCTCCAGGCTCCGAGCCATCGGCCCAGAGCCCGACGCGGGGCTCGAACTCCCGGACCGCGAGATCGTGACCTGGCTGAAGTCGGACGCTCAACCGACTGCGCCACCCAGGCGCCCCTCTCTGGATTTTTAACGTGATCTTTTGTTGTAGGCAGCTGGTACTTTGCGTTTTCCAGTTTGTCTCAGTTTTATATGGCTTGTGATTCGTTTCGTTAATCCACACACACATAAACATGTATGCTCTTGGGTTTTTTTCCCCTGCAGTTTGTTTTCTTCAGCAATTCTAGTGTAAGAAGGAAAGTTGAGGCACGTTGGGGAGGGGCAAGAAGGGGTGTATGCAGAGAAGCGGGGGCAGGAGAGGGTGAAGAGGGGATCGGGGACTTGGGTATGTATGTTCCCTGTTCACGAAGGCAGGGCTGTGGCCACCACCCATCTTCATTCCATTCCAGTCAACTTTTGCTTCTGTTGGATTTTGTGATTTCTTTTGAAGCATACGTGTGGGGTTTGTTTCATGCTGCAGATAACGGGGCTGCGTTGGTCTGATCCAGGCCTTTGGGGGTCACCCACCGCAGGAAGACTAGGGCAGGGAGTCTCTCGACCCCCGAGGGTGCTGGTCTCCTTGGGCTCCTCCAGGGGTCTGAGAAGCAGCAGCAGTGGAAAGAAGGCATGAGGAGTGAGTCTCTTGAGAATTTGCTAATGGCCCCTAATTAAGGGAAAGGAAAGAAGACGTATCAGGACTTGGCTTTGGTCTGGATTTGACACCAGGAGGAGTCCTACAGAGGCCAGCCAGACCAAGGTCCTGGGCTGTGGGAGACTCGCCCCAGGGATGAGCATTTTATATGTAAAACTTTATATGCTCTTTAGCTGCTTTGATCTGGAATTCCAAAGAAGGGCCCAGAGGCCTGGGTTACACAGTCACACGGTCACTAGGCGGGAAGGAATTTCTGCCTTGGTGTAAAGGGGCGGAAAAAGCGGTCTGCCAGCAACATTCTGCCACCTCCTCCCTGAAGGGGGCGCCATGGGAGCGGCCTCCCTGAGGACGCCGCGTCTGAAAGGCCCCAAGGGACCTGGTGCTGTGCCTGGGGTCTCTGGAAAAAGGGCGGACTTTAAAATGAGACTAAACTCCACGTAACCCAGGTCTCGAGTTAAATCCAACCATCTTCAGCCAGGAGTACGTCTCATAAAACCCAGACCGTCTAATTGGCTCTCAACGATCATGTAGCGTCTTTAACTGCTCTTCCCTGCTTGAAAGCTCGCCTGAGGGGGGCACATGTCCCAAGGGTCCCAGCCCCATGGGCCCTGCGAGGCACCGGCGGGGCAGACCCTGCCCCCTTCCAGTGTTTCCCCCTACTTTGTGTGTGGTCTGGTAGAGCGTTACATTCTTCTCTCTCTCCCTACGGGGGGCTGCTAGGTAGCATGCACGGTGCCCAGCCCAGTGTGCATTTCAGGCAAACAAAACAGAACTCGTAGGAGAAGTATGTTCCCTGCAATGCCTGGAACATACTTAAAATGGAGAGAGTTTTAAAATTCTGATAACTGGGTGGAATCCACAGGGGTTCTCACCTCGTTGGTGTGGAGCGTGGCCGCCGAGGCATCGGAATATTTGAACAACTCCCCAGCTGATTGTAATTTAACTGGGTGCCCCTATGTGGGTTTTGTTTTTTGTTTTCGCTGAACCCGGCCACCTTACCAAGTAGGGATTAGTAGTAACTTGTCCAAAGTTTGGAGGGGTTGCGGGGGCGTGGAGAGGGGTTTCTGCAACAGATTCGCGTTTTACTCGGCAGTTGGCTATCCTTACATTCAGTTGGAAACCAGACAAAATTTGCCGAATCAGCAAGTGAGGGTTATATACAGTATCTAATGGAAAAGGAGGTACTCTCTGGCTTAGCTAGGCCTTATTCTGTGGGGAAGTATAAGAAATAAAGTTCTAGTAGAAAAAAAATTTTTTTAACTTTGAATTGGCCAAGTTACACAAATTATTATGTTTTTTATTAGAGCAGGGGAGAGGGGCAGAGGGAGAGAACGAGAGAATCTTAAGCAGGCTCTACACTCAGCATACAGCCCGACTCGGGGCTCGATCGCATGGCTCGTGACCTGAGCTGAAATCAAGAGTCTGACCTTCAACCGACTGAGCCACCCAGGCACCTGGAGAGAGAGAGAGAGAGAGAGAGACACACACACACACACACACTTTTTAATTTGTAGATTCTCTAAGAATGGCCAGAGGGAAATTCCTTTACCTTGACTTTGTTTCTGACCTGTTACAAACACAGAGCTCAAGAATCTCCGAAAGCACTTGGACCTGAAACAGTGGTTTTCAACTTGGGTTGTGCATTGAAATCACCTAGGGAGATAGAAAAACTTCCGCCTGAGCTGAACCCTGCCCCTCCTCCCATCTCTGCCCCCAGATTCCAGTGTAATTGGTGTAGGTGTGGCCCCGGGCACGCAAATGTTGAAAGAGCTCCCCAGGTGACACCGGTGGGTAGCCCCAGGTTGAGACCCCTGCCCTAGAGGGTTGCTAGCCAAGGGTAGAGGAAACGGGTAGAGTTGGTCGTCAGGTTTGTTAATCCAGGTGCTGCCGTTAACATTAGGGTGTCAGTGGCTTTGGTGGATGGTGAGAAGCCAGGAGATCCCTCGCCCCAGGATGGGAGGCCAGGTGCCTTCAGGAACTGGTGTGCCCAGCTGTTCTCGTCACCCTGGGGGTTAGCACACCTGAGCGGGCAAGTCTCTGTCGGGTGCCCGTGGGGTCAGGCGCGGGCCCATTCTGGAGTTGGGGTAGAACAGAGTCAAGGGCCGGGGAGGGGCTGTCCCCCGGAAGGCAGCCTCCTATTTGCACAGCTGAGCAGGAGGGGACACTGGCTTTGTGGGTTTTGCCTCTGACCTGTTTTCAGGCTGGGTGGATGAGGGTCACCCCAGCGTCTCCACTTTCAGCACCCAAACCAGCACACCCCGGCCCACGTCCAGGAGGCTCCAGGCGCTGGTCTGCTGGATCATCTGATTCCTGACCCAGCCAGGTCCCGGTGGCCAGGAGGGCACAGTGCGGGCGCTTTTGTTCCACCGAGGGACTTAATGGCCGGCAGAAACTGCAGCGGCCAGTGGGGACTGGTGGCTGAGGGCGAAGCTAAGGCCGCTTTTTGTGCTGTGGGCACGTGTGTTTAATGCATTAGCAAATTTAGCAGGGGACGTTTGGGAACGGTCGCCACGCCAAGAAAATGACTGTTCGCCTGGCACGACCACAGCGACTCTTTGAAAGGGCTGAGGAGGGTTTGGGGCTGAGGGCTTCAGTGCTGGCATCCTCCCTGGCCGGTCCTCCTTGGGGACGGAGGTCAGTCCCTCTAGGGCGACGCTTCAGGCTGGTGGAGACCAAGGCCCATCTGCTGAGGGGCCTCAGGCCAGAAGGGCCAAGTACCCCCTGGTGACTTCAGGCAAGTTCCTTCTGTTGACCTTAGGGACCTTCAGGTCCTCCGTCCTGCTCTGAATCTGTGCGCAAAAGGTCAGGGAGCAGGAGAGGCTGGCACCGCGGGCCAGCCCGAGCTGCGTGGCAGCACAGCTCTAAGGCCCTTGTGCCGCCCACCTGAGAACATAGGCTGCTTTCTGGAAAGGTTGGTTTCTGAAAGCATAGACCCTGGCGAAGCGGTCTGACTTTGGTGCTCCGACCTTGTAGGCTCCTCCTCCTTCCTTGTGACTGTAACCCGCCATCTGCCCCCGCAGCCACCGCAGGAGGGTGGCTGAGAATGGCGGGAGTTAAGTGCTGTTGCCCCGGGGGACCGCACCTCCTACCGGGACCCTCTGCTTTGCTGTGCTGCACAGGCTGTGTTTTGTCTGCATGGTTTGGGGTCGCTGTCCTTGTGCCTTTTTTCTTCCCTGTCACCACTGTACAGGATTTGCCATGTCCTCACTGCCCCTTTTCTACATCCTCGTGTTTACCCTGGTCCTTCCCGAGCCCTGTAAATGTGTACATAGCGTCCCACTTGGCGTCCACGGGGTCTGCTCCCAGGCCAGGCCTCCCAGCACGTTCTTCCACACGCGCCTCCAGGTTGCTCGCTCAGCCGTGCAGATTTGGTAACTTTGTACAGAACTCTTTTCATTATGGTCTTAAGCTCGGAGGGCTCGCAGTCCCTCGTCCAGCCTGCAGCTAGTTTAGAAGCCTTGCACACCAGAAAAGGGTCACTTTGTGTAAAGCACCTTCTCCCACAAACGTCTTCCCGTATTGGTGTCAGTATTTATAGAAAGAGCGCACCTTTCTAACTGTGGGGTTCGGCCCAGGGCCCCCGCAGGGACGTCATGGGTCTGCGGCAGCACCCCTGGCCCCCAGAGGAAGCTCCAGCTGTGTGTGGCTCCCGGTGCTTGGCACTGGGCTGGGTTCAAGACCACCACCATCTGGTGTCTCGAACAGCTTTGGAACTCCCAAGTGGGCAGAAGAGGCTCCTCGCTGCTGCCCCGGCCTGCCATTAACTGCCGAGCTCTTCCTCATCTGCCCGAGGTGCTCAGACCCGAGTGCCATTAATTCCCCGACTGCTGACCGGACTCACTCGCTCACGGCCTGCTGGCTCCCTCCGTCCTGGCCCTTCCTGCTTTCTTGGCTGGGCCTCCGGGGGCCCAGATGGAAGAAGCTACACGTATGGCCTCGTGCCCAGGGGTTTGTTAGACGGCTTTGACTCTGGGATTCCCCTTGGGTCTCGCCCCAGGAGCCTCCCTCTGGAAGCAGGCTTATCTCTGGAGCTGGGGTGAGACCACCTCCAGGCCCCAAGGCGGGGAGAGGGGTGAGGCCCAAGGCTGCGTCCCAGGGCCCCAAGCTCTCCACGTCCTACCTGCTTCTAGCCAAAAAGGAGCAGGCTGTCAGAGGCAGGCTCCTTCAGGAACTCTAATGTACAGACCAAGGTGTAAATAAACAGTTTGCTTTTCTTGCCTGACTTGACGGTGAGTTTCTGTGGTTGGGGGAGGGAGGGTGGAAGATGGGAGGTCTGGTTCTGGGGCTCCAGGGGACAGACAGTGTCCTTTAGGAAGAGCAGGCCCCACCCTGCATACCAGGGGGGCTGGCGCCGTCCTCCAGGGGCAGGGCAGAGACCCTCGTTTTGGCCTGCTGTCCCCGGGAGAGGTGTGGCTCCCAGAAGCCCCTGGAACACCACCGTTCCAGCCGCGGGGCTGTGATGCTCAACAACCTGGTCTTTGCTGCAGCCGTGTTCCCTTTCCCAGCCGGGGCCTCCCAGGGGTCTCCGCTTGCTCTGGCCACTCTAATGGGGCCCCAGGGCCATCTTCCTCCCTGTCCACCGCTGCGATTCCTCTGGGTCACAGGCCCAAGTCCTCCCCTCAAGCATCGTTTCAGACCGACGTGCCCGCACCAGTGCTGCCAAAGCTGTAAAGCATCAAGGTGGCTGCAGGTTGAGCGGCCCAGACCCCCAGATTTCTGCCGTCTCCTGGTCTGCCCCTTCCTCTTACTGTGGCACTCCAGGTGTCGAAGGGATTCCCAGGTTGCCCAGGCCCAGCCCCTGGAGCGGAGGCTGCTCTCCCTGTTGGCCCAGACCCTCAGGACAGGCAGGACCAGGTCCCTCCACCTCCCCCCCACAGGCCCTTGTGGCGTGGGTCTGCCTGTAGGCGGCCCCCCACTCAGTAGATTTACCTGGTTTCCTGGGCTGGGGGGGGGATGTCCCCTCCCAACACTGGGAATCTATTGTCCTGGATCTCTGTTCCCTCCATCCTCCTAATGTGCCTCTTTCAAACTGCCCTACTTGAGTTGCCAGATCTGCACATAAAAATACAGGATGCCCAATTAAATTCGAATTTCAGGTCAGCGATCCTTCGGTTTAAATATGTTCTGTGCAATACTTAAAAAATTAGTAATTGCATGTCTGAAATTTGACACTGGTTCTGCCTTTCCTACCCAGCTATCCAGAAGGAACTGCTGGCCTTTCCAGAAGCTGTTAGCCCGCTTGTGCCTTTGTCCACACATGGCCATCTTCCCTCTGTGTATCTCTGTCCAGATTTCACTGTTAGAAGGACACCGGACATTGGATTAGGGCCCACCCTATCCCAGGATGACCTCATTTTAAACTTGCTTATATCTGCAAACACCCTATTTCCAAATAACGCCCAGTTCACAAATACCAGGGCTTAGGAATTCAACATTTCAGGGGGACACAATTCAACTCAGTTTGCTATTCTGGAGAGAGGTGAGAGCCAGCACTGCTGTGTGGACAGGCTGTGCCCTCTGCGCACGTAAATTCCCTGCTCACCTGTCCCGGATGAAGAGCTTGGCTATTTCAGACATCACCAACCCTACGCCCCCTGGAGGCCACGGTTCCCGCAACGGCTTCATTGTCCGATCCCAAACTCACTAGGCCCTTACATTTAGAGCCTTTTAGAGTGGTCCGGGCCCAGGTCAAAGTCTCCTGAGTAGGTAAAAAAAATCTGGGTCTGAAATCCCCCAACCAACTGACTTGAGCACATTGTATGTGCCACCCTCTGTGTTGGGCACTGGAGGTTGGCACGGAAGAGACAGCAGAGGCTTATGTCCTCCTGCGGGCAGGGGAGCCAGGGAAAGGTCCAGGGGGCTGCAGGAGCCGGGGACAAGGGGATTGGGATCAGCTGGGGATCAGGGGCAGCTTCTCTGAGGAAGGCGTATTTCAGAGGAACCCTGAAGGGCTGTAGGATCAGGAACCACATACGGGGGAGACCGGCAGAAAGCACAGCCCTTTCAGGGACTCTGGTTGGGAGGTGAGACAGGTGAGTCCACTCGGAGGCTGGTGGGCCCAGGGTGGATCTCGTTCACCATTAAGCAATTGTTTCATCGCTTCCTAATGCTCGGTGTAGAGCCAGGTGCGGGGCTTTGACGCTGAGCAAAACAGATCTGCTCCTCACCCTCACGGCACAGGGTGCCTCCAGAATGTTCAAATGGGAGGTTCTCAATCCTGGCTGCGTGTTTGAATAGCCCGAGGGAGTTTAAAACCCCACGGATAAAGGACCCAGCCCAGCGGTGTGGATTCAGGAGGTAAGGGGTGGGCTGGACGCCAGGGTTTTTCCAAAGTCCCCCAGGTGATTCCAGCATGTTCGCAGGTGTGAGGGTCACTGCTATGTAATCCCCCCCAGAGATCGTTGGGAGGGAACAGCAGGTGGAGAGGCCTTTAGAGAACAAGCAGCAGGATCTTAAGCCAAGGAGTGGCCTGCTCGGGGCCGAGTTTCAGAGAGCGGCGGCGGGACCAGGCCGCAACCTGACAGAGGAAGTGAGAGAGGAAGGCAGCCTGGGACTCAGGTAAGACCCGGGTTGTTCGCTATTTGCGGAGTAAGATGAGGAGTTAGAATTGCCAGATGTCAGTGGTGGTTTGGGCAAGGCAGCCAGGCTTCTCACAGCCTTGCTGGGAGGGTCTCCAGAAAATGTCTCAGCTACATGCAAAGGTGGGTAAAGTCACTTTCTGCGCGCCCCCCACCCCCACCCCCGCAGCAAGTGCAGCACCCGTCACACTACAGGCGGCCCAGAGCCCTGTGGCCAGCAGGGGGCGCTCGCCGCGGGACAAGGCGGGCTCTCCTCGGAGGCGGCCCTCTGATCTTCCAGCCCTGGGGACCGGGATCTGGCGTCATTCCCCTCCCCTTACTCCGTGCCTGATGCAGTGCGTGGTTCTCGGGAGGTAACGCGAGGTAGTTGCCGTTAGCTTGCGTGCGCTTAGGGCTTCCTGTGTGCCAGGCAGTGTTTTGTGTGCTTCGTGTGCACCGGGCCATTTATTTTTTTTTTTTTTTTTTTCAACGTTTATTTATTTTTTTGGGACAGAGAGAGACAGAGCATGAACGGGGGAGGGGCAGAGAGAGAGGGAGACACAGAATTGGAAACAGGCTCCAGGCTCTGAGCCATCAGCCCAGAGCCTGACGCGGGGCTCGAACTCCCGGACCGCGAGATCGTGACCTGGCTGAAGTCGGACGCCTAACCGACTGCGCCACCCAGGCGCCCCAACACCGGGCCATTTAATCCTCACAACCATGGAGGGGAGGGGGGCAGCATTATCTCCATCTCACAGATGAGGAAACTGGGCCGCCACAGGTAACTAGCCGTAAGTCACCCAGGGTTCACGTCCAGGCAGCTGGTAAGGGGAAGAGTCATCCCAGAGCGGGACCCGGAGGAGAGGGTTGTTCAGAGCAGGGAGGAGTCACTTCCGGCTGGCAAGGCTTCAAGGGGGAAAGGACATGTACGGAGCCCTGGAGCCTGAGCCTGCGCTCCAGGAGCAGAGGGGCTGTAAAGGGCACCGCGGGAACAAGCGTGTGGAGGTGGGACACCGAAGGATGGTGGCTTCACTGCGGCTCAGCTTGGCTGGCGGGCTGAGGGGTCACTACTGCCACAAGTGTCCTGGGGGGGAGGTTGTGGCCTCTAGGGCCCAGGAAGTCCGGAGCCAGCTTCAAACCAGTCCTTCCAGGAACAAAACCAAGTGGTTGGGTTGGGGCTGCAGGAAGTTCCCCTCACTCTCCTGCCACCCCTAGCTGGACCCTGGCTTTCACTCCAAGCTCTGATATTGTTCTGATTTGGGCAGGACGTTGGTGTGGCCTCTGGGCTTAAACAAAAAAAAAAAAAAAATGGTGGAGGGGCGCCTGGGTGGCTCAGTCGGTAAAGTGTCCTCCTCTTGGTTTTGGCTCAGGTCATGATCTCACGGTTCATGAGTTCAATCCCCACATCAGGCTCCCCGCTGCTGGTGCTGAGCCCACTGGGGATTCTCTCTCCCTCTCTACCCCTCTCCCACCATGCTCTCTCTCCAAATAAATAAATTGTAAGATTTAAAACAAAAACTAAGACCATGTTTTAAATGGTGGAGCTCCTGAAAGGCCCAAATGCAGAGAGCAAAGGTGCTGAAATCTGAGCCCCTTTAAGTCACAGTTAGTGAATGATGGGGGGGGGGGGGAGTCTCCAAAGATAGTCACCATTGATTTATTCCCTCCCTGTGTGCAGGCGTCTCCCCTACTGAGAGAGGTGGAAT
The DNA here is from genome assembly GCF_022837055.1 of Prionailurus viverrinus. Classification (NCBI taxonomy): domain Eukaryota; kingdom Metazoa; phylum Chordata; class Mammalia; order Carnivora; family Felidae; genus Prionailurus; species Prionailurus viverrinus. The sequence continues at coordinate 19,476,384 of NC_062574.1, forward strand.
TTCCCTCCCCTCCCCCACCTTTGGGCTGGCCACGTGACTACCCTGATCAATACATGGAAAGGTGCGTCATTTGTAGCAGAAGTGATAATCCTGGGACTTCTCGGCTCTGGCCCTAAGAGGCGGCAAGGAAACTTCCGTTTCCTTCCTCTTGATACGCACCCTCTTGGAGGGCAGCTGCCATGCTCTGAGGAACCCCAAGCAGCCACGTGGTAAACTGAGGTAAACTGAGGTCCCAGCCCAACAGCACCAGCTCAGTGCCAGCCATATGAGTGAGGTCATGGTGAGCCTTCCAGCCAGTCCAACACCCTTGCCGACAACAGATAGGGCAGAATTGGCCAACCCCCAGAACCACAAAAAGGGTCTAGGCTTTGAGGCGTTTGGTTACATAGCAATAGACGCATGAAACAGCGGGTGTTCAGGAGTTTGCTCTCTGTCAGGCCTCCCCTCACAAAAACCCATCTTTCCCAAAAGGAACCCTCCCAAGCATCTTGGGGAATAATTGGGTCCATCAGTCCCCTGACCTCACCCAGGTAGTTCTCTTACTGTGCAGGAGCCCCATGGAGAATCCTGAGTGACTATGACAGCAGGATCACGTTCAGGAAAGAATGAGTCCCAAGGGCTGTAGCTGCATAGCGATTGTGCTCCCTAAGGCTCCTGCCTCATTTTGGGGCTTCTGGGGTGACCTGATGGTATTCAGCTCATGATCCGCCTGGGGGCCCTCCTCGCTCCTTTAAAGTCCAAGCCACCTTGAAACATCTTGTTAAGAGGGAATGCTCCGCCAGCAGGTGGAGGAGTCCGGGAAAAGTAATTGAACTAACCACCAAGAAGGGAAAGAGAGAGAGAGACGACCAAAGCGCATTAATCCTAAATACGAAAAGCAGCCTTAATTTACATGTCTACAGGTGCGGCCTTCTCTCTAAAAAGGTTTCAAGTTGCGCTGACTTTTTCCTATTAACAGCAGCCTTAATTTAGAGCTTTCGGGCTGGCAAAGGGACCATGAAACCCGACCAAAGGGGAAAGTGTCAGGTTGCTACTGTGCCCAAGGAAAAAAGGTCAAATAGCGTTTCAGCCCCCTGCTAACTTTAGCAGTGAATAATGAAGAAGGTGTTCAAAATTTAATTAACGCAGGACTGTGGCTAACAGCTAACTAACCCTGCTATTTTGGAGATGAGGAAACAAGATTAAATAACCACTGAGGGGACACTGGGCATGACCCCTCCCATATTCATTCAACATCATGGAAGTTTTTGGTTTTTTAATGTTTATTTTTGAGAGAGCGAGAGCGAGAGAGAGCGAGCAGGAGCGGGGAAGGGGTAGAGAGAGAGGGAGACACAGAATCTGAAGCAGGCTCCAGGCTGTAAGCTGTCAGCACCGAGCCCAATGCGGGGCTCAAACCCATCAACTGTGAGATCACGACCTGAACCAAAGTCAGACACTCAACCGACTGAGCCACCCAGGCGCCCCCAGCATCACCGAAGCTTTAACTCCTCCATGCAGATAACCACCAGCCCGTAAACCTAGCACCAAAGAGTGTGCTACATGTAACCTGCCGTATCAACGAACTACTGCTGTGTAACAACCCCCCCCCCCCCCCCACACACACACAAAATGTAGTGGCTTGTAACAGGAACCATTCATTACTTTCACCATTTTGTGGCTAGGGTGGCAGGTCCTCTGCTGGGTGTGGCTCAGTCACGAGGGGTCTGCTGGGCTGGAAGGTCTGAGACGGCCACACTGATGTGTCTAGCAGGTGGTGCCGGCTTTCGGCTGGGAGACTCTCCTGGCCTCTCACCCTCCGTTAGCCAGACTGCCTTCCTTACATGGGGGTCTCGGGACAGGGCTCTGAGATATCTCCCGGGCAGAAGCTGCAAGGTCTCTTGGGACCCAGGCTTGGGATTTTACACATCACTTTTGCCACATTCCACTGGTCAAGCCCATGTCCAAAGAGGAGGGCATAGACTCTGCCTGCGAATGGGAAAGCAGCAACGAATGTGAGCCTGAATTTAGTCTGCCACGCCTATTTAAAATTACAACCAGGGGAGCCTGGGTGGCTCCGTCAGTTAAGCGTTGGACTCTTGGTTTCCACTCAGGTCATGACTCAGTTTTGCGAGTTTGAGCCCCTCATAGAGATCTCCGCAGTGCAGAGCCTGCTTGGGATTCTCGGTCTCCCTCTCGCTCTGCCCCTCCCCCACTCACCCTGTCTCCGTCTCTCTCGAAATAAACTTAAAAAAAAAAAAAAATAGGGGCATCTGGGTGGCTCAGTCAGTTAAGATGTCCAACTTGGGCTCAGGTCATAGTCTCGTGGTTCATGAGTTCGAGCCCCGCACTGGGCTCTGGGGTGACAGCTCAGAGCCTTGAGCCTACTTTGGATTTTGTGTCTCCCTCTCTCTCTGCCCCTCCCTCTCTTGCATTCCATCTCTCTCCCTCCCTCCCCCTCGTCCTCTCTCTCTCTCTCAAAAATGAATAGACATTAAAAAATGTTCTTCAATAAAAAAAAATAAAAAATAAAATGACAACCCTTCCTCCCCCCTCTGGAATTTCCTATCCTTCTTCCCCGCTTGATGTTTCCCCCTAGTGCTTTTCACCAGCTGATATACTATGTTTTGCTTATTTAAGAATGGATGCTCCATTAGGGCAGGGATCTGTGCTGCTTAGTTCATTGCTATAGCTCCAGCACTGAGTCTAGCACCTTGTAGGTGCTCAGTGAGGATTTGTTGAAGGAATCGATGATGGGAACCTCTTACTACTGTGGTATACGGAAGTGGGTATGGCCCGATTTCTGCCCCCGGGTTCTGTGTTCTGGAGCCAGCTCTCACACTTCGGTGAAGTTTCATAGCATCTTTGCCAATGCAAAAAGGTCCTAAAAATGGCACAGACGTTTAGAAAACAGAAGTCTGATCACATACTTACGGCTGCTTACTCAAGGAGACAAGACCTGGCTCCCAGGCCTACCAGCTGAGAAGTGCACCTGGACAGACCCACCGTGACCCCACCAAGGAGCAACCCAGTGCAGCCTAGGGTTGGCTGTGAGTCACAGCAGAGGGTCGGAGAGCGAAGAATTTTCTTTTCAGGTGCTTTTATAAAATACACTCCTTAGAGCAGTTTTAGGTCAGTAGCCAAATTGAGAGTTCCATATTGCCCCTCCCCACGCACAGCTTGCCCCACTATCAACATCCCGCACCAGAGCGGTACCTGTTACAATCGATGAAATGATCCATTTAGAAGGACATGGGCAATGTTCATCCCACAATGGTAAGTGAGAAAAATCTGGACACCATGAAATATACATATCTGAAAATATGCATCTGACCCTCCTGTGTTTCATATACTCGATTTCCTCAAACTCACAAGTTTAAAAAGCTATTCTTTTAGGTGCCATTAAAGGGGGAAAAGGCTGATAAGACTCCAACTAATCAGTTGTCGTCCTGATTTTTAATTTGTTGGAATGTGAGGGGAAAAAAACCTGTGTCCGAAGATAAATACATTACAGTGTGTTTCACACACAAGAATGTAGGTACTTGTGTTTCTCTCCGGTGGGGAGACCACAGGTCCTTTGAATTCTCCTGTTCGTGCTCTTAAAAACTTGCCTGCTTCTTCAACAAATGGGTGTTGGGAAAGCTGGAGAGCCAAAAGCAAAAAAATGAAGTTGGATACCTACCTTATACCCCATACAAAAATGAGCTCAACATGGAATGAAGACCTAAACATAAGACCTGAATTGATATAGCTCTTAGAAAAAAAGAAAATAGGGGGAAACTTTCATGACGTTGGATTTGGCAATGATTTCTCACATGAGACCAAAATCCCAGGCAACAAGAACAAAAACAGACAAATGGAACTGATGACATCAAACTTAAGACTTCTGTACTGTAAAGGAAGCAATCAAGACGAATGAAAAATCAACCTACAGAAAGGGAGAAAATATTAGCCAATAATCGAATAAGAGATTAACATCTAGGATATAAAAAGAACTCCTATAACCCAACAATAAAAAAAAAAATAACCAGAATAAAAAATTGGCAAAGGACTTGAATAGACATTTCTTCAAAGAAGAGCTACAAATGGCCGGCGAGCATAGGAAAATATGCTCAACATCACAATCAGGAAAATGCCAATCCGACCACAATGAGATACTACCTGATGCCCATTAGGATGGTCACTATAAAAAAAAATGTATTGGCACAGATGTGAAGAAATTTGAACGCCTGTGCACTGGTAGTGGGGATGTAACATGGTGTAGCCACTATGGAAAACGGTACGGCATTTCCTTGAAAAAATTAAAAACGGAATTACCATAGAATCTGGCAATGCCACTTCTGGGCTATAGATCCCAAAGCACTGAAGACAGGATCTCATAATCGCATACCCATGTCACCGCAGCACAACTCCCAACAGCAAAGGGGTCAAAGTCACCTAAATGTTCATCGAGGAACGAATGGATTTACAAAACACAGGGAACTATCGTTGAGCTTTAAAAAAAGGAGATCGTGTCCTGCGACCACACGGATGAACCTCGGGCACATTACGCTAAGTGAAATAAGCCAGTAACAAGAAGGCAACTACTTACTGTAGGACTCCACCTATAAGGTACCTTGGGCAGTCAAACTCTGAAACGCAGAAAGTAGAATAGTAGTTGCCAGGGGCTGGGAAGCGGTTGGGAAGGGGAGTTACTTACTGTTGGGTGGGTATAGTTTCAACAGAAGTTCCATTTGTTGCACAATAATGTCCACAGGGTAGACACCACACTTTTAGACGGTCAAGATAAAACTGTGTGTGTGGTTTTGTGTGTGTGTGTGTGTTTTAGCACACACGAAAATCGCTTTCCTGGGTTTCCCTAAATCTCCACGCTGTATACTTTTTAAAAAGTTCTATAAATAAGCAAGAATGACTTTGGAGTGGCGGTGGAAGGGTGAGCAATGGTGCCATTGGTCTGATTTGTGTCTCCCCGCCCCCCCGCCCCCCACCCGCCCTCGCCCGGCGCTGGCCTGCAGGAGGCCTGGAGTTGGCTGCAGTTGGCCATGTCCTGCCCCCAGGAGGAGGGCTCTTCCACCCCCCACCCCCACCCACCTCTCCTGAAACAGACGCTGTGGCCACACCAAAGTCGGACGGAGGGGCGTAACTGCCTTTAAAAAAAAACTTTTTAAACAAAATACAAGATCTACAAAAAAGTATCAAGGATCATAATAAGCACTCATATTCCCACCATTTTAGCTTTTTGCCTCTTTCAGAGAATAGACCACAAACATTACCAACAAAGTTCCTTTTGTCCCCTATCTCCAGCCAGTCTCCTCCTCTCCTTTTATTTTACTACTTTATACTTTTACCTGCTTTGTACGTCTTTCCCTTTAATAAATGGTTTCATTGTCCGATATCCTGCTTTCTAAAATCACATGTGGTTTTGCGCACTACCTATGCCGACAATCCTTCCTTTGACTCTAGATCATTCCTTTTTAATAGCGACCCCCTGTTCCCTGGCATGGACAGACTATCAGCTTCATCCAGGTCGCCTCCCAGGTTCACTCCCACTAGCACTGTCGCCACGAACATCCCTGGGGGCATCTTCTTGTGCGCCCACGTCGGTTCCTCCCGGGCAAGGCCATCTTGTCTAAACAGATATTTATCAGGAGTCTCCCGTGCCAGGGTTTGAAGGGCAAGGGCGGAGCATGAACCAGCCGAGGAAGGTTTTCCTTACCCAGACTGCCGCTCCTGCGGGGTTAGCGAAGGAAAGTCACCTCCCCGCTCCCCAGAAGCCTGGCCCTCATCCCCCCACCCGGCTCCCTACATGTTTTTCCAAAGCCAGGACCGTCCACGCCTGCACTGCCCTTCTTGCCCCTTCGGCTCCCGGTATGCTCGGCCCGAAGCCCCGTAGCTGCCAACGCAACCTGCCGACCCGACGGAAAAGACCCGGCCAAGGTCACACAGCTGGGCGCTCGCGGCCGCGGTATCCGCTTCCGCTCGCGTCGTAGCAAGCATCGGCCGTGGTTTTTCTCCGTCTGGGCTCCCGGTCCCGCCGAAGCCTCTCGCTAATCCCCGGCGGGCCTCCTCCCGGCTTTCCCGGGGAGGAGGGCGGGGCCGGGCCAGAGCGCCGCTAGTTCGGGTCCCGCCGCAGGCAGGACTCCGGCGCCAGGCCCGGCCCGACCGAGCGGCTGACAGAGCTGGGTCTGCAGGGGCGGGCGGGAGGCCGGGGGCGGGGCCGGAGGCGGGGCCATGCGCTTCCTGCGCCTGCGCCGCCTACCCTCCACTGAGAGCTTCCACCGCTCGCTCGGCTGTCAGGCGCGGTGGCCAAGTGGTAAGGCGTCGGTCTCGTAAACCGAAGATCGCGGGTTCGAACCCCGTCCGTGCCTGGGGCTTGAGGTTGGGGCTTGGCGATGGGGGTCTGTTGTCCCCACGTGCGCCGTCCCTTAGCTGCGTGGCATTTTTTACTTTTCAGATTCCGTCCGGGGGTTCTCCAGCCTGCCCCTCCCCCCAGGCTGTGCCGCGCAGGCCCAGCCAGTTCGCTGGGGCTCGCGGGACCGCTGGTGTGGACGCGCTCCGTCCCTGTCGCGCAGCGCTGCGCTAGTGGCACCGGCGTTCGTCTCTACGGGGCCCCGCTCCCCTTGCCATCCTACGCCGGCCGGACCTTTATGGGGCCCCTGTGATACCGGTGGGGACACCGAGGCCCCAGGTGGAGAGCCCACGCGAGGCATTGACGTCGCCAGCAGGGGAAGGGGCTCTAGCGTCGCTTGGCTTTGCGTGTCTTAAGGGTGGGAGAACTTTCCAGAGAGGACTTTGGAATTTCTGGACCGGTGTTTTCTGGTTTCTGTTTGTTCCTTGAAAGGTGAGTTATCCACCTGTGCTTACCGTCTGCGTTCTTGTTGAGGAAGCCAGCCACATCGCTCAACTGGTGGGCACTTAGTCCTTTCCCAGCTCTTGGGAACTGACAGTTTGAGTCTGGTGCCTGTCTGTGTGATCCGTTCATTCCGGCCCCCTAGCCAGTTATGACACTCCCCAAGTCATCTCTAGGATAAACAGCCCAATTTAATATGACATGATGTTGAGTGCCTCTAATTTCTGAATCACTCAGCCTGTCTCCTTTAATTTGTAATCCTCAGCAATGAAAATACTACTCCAGAGATAGTTTCATGAATGGAGCTTAGGCCTCCCTCGTTCCACATCCCATGCTTCTCTTAATGTGACCCCAAATCACATTACCTTTCCAGAGGCCCCTGTCACACAGTTGACCATGGGGACATGGGGAGCTTCAGGTGGACTGAATGTCAGAGTCTCTGAGGGGATGTCTAGGGTTATCAGAAGACAGGATGTGCGGCCCTGGGAACAGGGAAATATATTGATCTTTTCCCTAAGATTCCAATAAACGGAAAAAATGTTCTTGGCTTTTGAAGGGAATGCTGAGCTAGGGATTCAGTGTTGTCGTAGAATTGTCAGTAAATGCAAATTGAGACAGATTCTAGATATTCAGAAATAGGAAGAGGAAAGGTCCTGAACTACTGGATCGTGCAATGATTCTTATGCCTTAAACTGGATTCCTGATGAGAAGGAACTCCACAGTGAGGCATTGGGTCTCCTGTAGAAGCTGGAGCAGAGAATTTCACCTGTATAGAGGTGGGGACAATGAATCATTAAAATCAATAAAAGAGAGTCAAGGTACAGAAGAGGTCAACATACAGATGTTGGAGGAAACGTGGGCCCCCAAAGGTAAAGGGTCAGACCCACGTACTGGGACGAGCACGGGAGCAGAGGTCTTACAGTTACCTTGAAGGCCCGTGGGTATCTACACTCACCTTGGTGGGGCTGGAGGTAGGTCATTGGCTTAAAGGGTGAGGGCACAGGCAGGAAGGGATACCTATGTTGAGTTTATGGCATGACCTCTATTAAATCACTCACATGCCCTGGACTTCAACTTGTTGCAAAATTCAAAAGTTGAACGAGATGTTTCCTAAATACCCTGTGGCCTGAAATTCTGTTTCTGCCTCAGAGCCCAGACCTTTGGAGAAGCCAGGGGGCCTGAAGCTGTCCCGCCCATCTTTCTCATGACTGCCAAGGTGGTGAAAAATAATAGTCCCTTCCACAGTGGGGCCTGGTCATCATGCCCTCATGATGAGATCTGTATGACCCTGGCTCCCCCATCCAAAAGGTGGCAGTCAGTCCTCCCAGATGAGCTACAAAGGCTCCCATTCCTGATACACTTTAGTCTGTCTGTCTCCTTCTTTAATTGTGACGTGTAGCACTGAAGCTCCTACTCCAGAGATAGCTTCATTGACTGCCAGTTTCCCCTCCCCACTCAGACCTCTTGCCATATGCTCCCTGCCAGGGTCTAGATCAGAAGACAGGGCCTCTCGCACTCCAGTTTGAGAGCCACGTAGGCAGATGACCATTTGCGGGCAGCTAAAACCTCCAGGATATTTTTAAAAATATAAACCACGTTAGGTCAGGCCTCTTCCTTCCTGTACATGAATATTATTTAACTTAAAAGCAGAATTTGGCAAGTAGATCTGTTTTGCCTCCTGCTGTCCGTTTGAATCCAATATCCCAGCCTAGAGAGATGTATTTTTAAATCTTTCCTTGTACAATCAAACACAGATTCGAAAGCCACACGAATCAGGTCAATGTCTTAACAAATTATACGCAGAATACTACTCAGGTCAGAGAACTTGGCCAGACCCCCCAGAAACCTGTTTTATGTGTCCCCTTCTCAGTAGGGCCTCCCACAGCCAGACTAGTCGCTACTCCTATAGTTACCATTTACTTGGATTTTTTTTTAAAACTTTTTTCGTGCTTGTTTATTTTTGAGAGAGAGCGAGAGCATGAGCTGGGGAAAGGCAGAGAGAGGGAGAGAGAGAGAGAATCTGAAGCAGGCTCCAGGCACAGAGCCCGATGCGGGACCTCAAACCCACAAGCTTGTGGGATCATGACAGGAGCCAAAGTTGGATGCTTAACCAGCTGAGCCACCCAGGCACCCCTTGCATTTTTTTTTTTAATGTTTTAATGTTTGTTTATTTTGAGAGAGAGCACGCATGCACAGGTGGGGGAGGGGTGGAGACAGAGGATCCAAAGCGGGCTCTGCCTTGTCACTTGTCAGCCTTGTCACTGTCAGCGCGGAGCCTGATGCAGGGCTTGATCCCACGAACCTGCGAGATCATGACCTGAGCTGAAACTAAGAGTCAGATGCTTAACCAGCTGAGCCACCCAGGAGCCCCACCCCTTACTTGCATTTTTACTTACCAGCTACTCATGCATCTTTATACCCTATAGTTTAACTTTCTTCACTTTTATTTTTTTAATGCTTACTTTTAATTTTCTTAACGTTTATTTTTGAGAGAGAGAGAGCAGGAGACACAGAATCTGAAGCAGTTCCAGGCTCTGAACTATCAGCACAGAGCCTGATGTGGGGCTCGAACTTGTGAACTGATCACGACCTGAGCTGAAGTCAGACGCTTAACCAGCTAAGCCACCCAGGTGCCCCTTTGTTCATTTTTAAAACTGATATATCTTTTAAGCTGTTTTTTTTTTTTTTTTTTTCAATCACTAGGATTATCTTCCTTCATTTCCTTGCAGTGTGTCAGTTGAGGAAGCTGGCCAACTTGACCTGTAGGGTTTCCTATAGTCTGGACTTTGCTAACTGCAAACTCCCAATGTAGTTAAACAAGCTCCTGGTCCTTGGTATGTTTTGCAAATTAGCAGCTATGTCCAGACACGGGATCAGAGTCAGGTTCGATATCTTTGGCAAGATTCTAGTATCATCTTCTCTGAGGAACCTCTGATTCCCCCAGGGTAGTAAATGACTCGGCTTCTTGTCTGAGGCCTCTCTGTGTGTCTCACCCTGTGGCTGGGGGGCCCCTTAGGGCTGAGACAGTGTCTCACTCTTGTCTGGGTTTTCAGCACCTGGTCCAGAGATAGAGGCCTGGTATCAGAGAGGTCCCTATTTGGAGGGTTGGGGAAGTCTTCTCTGGAGAGGTGAGGTCATTTGCTGGGCGCTGGAGGATGGAGAGGATTTCGCCAGAGCACCACAATATCTTGCGTACTTCTGCACTCATTTAGTCATCTTCCCCCCCCCCCCCAAGTCTTTATCTATTTTTAGAGAAACAGAGAGTGTGAGTGGGGGGGAGAGGCAGAGAAAGAGGGAGAATCTTAAGCAGGCTCCACACTGTCAGCGCAGAGCCCGATGCGGGGCTCGAACTCGTGAACCATGAGGTCATGACCTGAGCTGAAATCATGAGTTGGACCCTTAACCCATGGAGCCCGGTGCCCCTCAATCATCTTTGACACTCAGATACCATGTCCAGCTTGAAGCTAACCAGGCAGGGGATAAGGTACTTTTCTTTTCCCCATGGCCCTTCTAACCTTGCACATAAAATGGAATTTCAAATTAAGAAACAAAGCCAGAGTGAGTATGTTTTTTTTTTTTTAAATGTTTGTTTTTGAGAGAGAGAGACAGAGCGCCAGCAGGGGAGGGGCAGAGAGAGAGGGAGACACGGAATCTGAAACAGGCTCCAGGCTCCGAGCCGTCAGCCCAGAGCCCCACGCGGGGCTCCAATCTGTGAACTGCGAGATCATGACCTGAGCTGAAGTTGGACATTTAACCGACTGGGGGACAGGCGCCCCCAGAGTGAGTATTTGGTTATTAATAAGCACGAAAGCTGCCACCCCATTCTTGGTGACAAAAGTTACAATTCAGAATCACGGACCGATGGGAATGAAAATGACCATTCGATCCTGGTTTTATAGCCACAGAAACGGGTAAAGAAAGGGGAGTGATTTGTTCAAGGTCATCCAGAAAGCTCTTCCTTTATCATATGGATTAAGCTCTTCCACATAATCAGCATGAAGCTGTTTGGAAATGTCGTGTTCATTATTGCTTGACACGTACCCAGGAGATGGTCCATCTCTTTGCCAGCCTGTGAGCCAGACGGGTACTTTACTTGTCCAATATTCACCCCGATCAATAGGAAAAACATATAGGGACAAAAATCACGGGCTTGACCAGACTACTCAGGCTGTAGAGGCAGGGGAGGAACGTAGACACAAATTGCCAACGGTATGTCAAATCCCCAGGAGACCTGACTACTAGCTCCTCTGGACCAAGGACTCTAACATCGTCCAGGCACTTACCCTGCCCGTTGAAAGCCTTTCAGAGAGCCCTGGGTGACAGGGCTGGGACTCTGGGCCAGTAGGGCTCCCTGTGTGACCTAACTTCCCCCACTGTCGGCCTCACTCCTTAGGTCAAGTTCAGAGGGTGCAACCTAAGCAGAGTATCAGACCGCCTGCCTCTTCCCTAACCTCCATCACGCAGGAAAACTGAACCCAGCTTGAAGCACTGCCTTAGCATTGCTGACATATTATTACACCTGCAAAGAATTGACTCCTTTCTGGGGGATTTACCCGTCTGCTGCTGCTTGTGGGCAAGCGTCCTGTCTTCTCAAGTGACCTAGATAGATAAGGTAAGCAACAGTTTAAAAAAAAACGAAACAAAACAAAAAGTCAGTAACTTCTCTTCCTACAGTTAAGGAATAGTGAAGCTGGGAGAAACCACAGAGAAAATTACGTTCCAGTTTGGTCAGTGATGAAACAGAGGCCCAGGGACAGAGAAGAACTGATTGAAGGTTGCACAGGTGTGAGGAGGTGAAAAAGGCCCCAAAAGCTGACAAGACCGGTGATCCCCGGTGTGGCTTTTCTGCAGCACAGATCTTATGCCCAGCCTGTCTCTTCCCTGAGCTCTGGGGTTCTTTCCTCTGTCCAAGCCACCTGGGCCAGGAAACAAAATGCACGTAGATTGCCATCCGAACAAAATATCCTGTGTCTTGTGTCTGAACTCTTTCTGACGGATGGCGGGAGACCGAAAAGAAGCCAGCACGGTCGGCACTGTAGACCTTGCATCTGATAGGCTGGATGGTCCAGAGGGGGGGAGTGAAGTGGAAAGAACGCAGCAGCACAGGGTGACCTTGGGTAAATCCTTCCATCCCTGCAAGCCCAGTTCCTGTGTCCGCAAAATGGGGTTTTATTGCCCTGCCTTGCCACTTCACAGCACTTTGTGTGTTGCTGGATACATGGCAGGAGTTCATGTGTAGCAGAGAATCGGTACCAAGACATGATGTTGATTTTGAATACCTTGAACAGTTTGGTTATTGGAGGCCAAGGTAGATGTCAGCCCTCCTGCCCTTGGGGGATGTGTTCACCCCCTGAGAGGAAACTGGTGAAATCAGGAAGTGTTGGGGGAGTGCCTCTGTGTGGCTCGGCCCTAGGGGGCCCCCAGGAGGGTTTGGGGCCGTCAAGCCCCAAATAGCAAAGCCGGGTTCTCAGGGCAGTGTAGGCGGGACTGAAAGGCATTCAGCAAATATTTACTGAGTGTGCGTTATGTGCCAGGCACTGGGACACAGTAACGTATGAAAGAGACAGAAACTCCTACCCCTGCGGAGCTTACATTCTGGGAGTTGGAGGCAAAGATCAGCAGGGGGACAGAATACACTCAGATGAGTAAGATATGTGGCACATAGAGGGGAGAAGAGCTATGGGAAGGGGAAAAAAGCTAGGTTGGGGGACGAGGTGTGACAGGAAAGGGGGCTGCAGTTGAAAACAGGGCTGCCGTGGAAGACCTAGGGAAGAATCTAGAATGGCGGGAGCAAGAGAACAAAGTCAGTGTCTCCAGCTCTATGGGATTTTGTTCCCAAGGCAGGCTGATCCCTCCCAGTGACAGAGATGGATGTCAGAGTATCTGGGACATTAAGACTGTTCGTGTCACACCCTGCCCTCCCCTCTCCACCCCCCTCAAGGGCTCTAAGGCCTGCTTGCTAAAGAGCCTGACTCCTAGGGGTCATTTGTTGGCGGGCGGGGGTGGGGGGGTTGCAAAAAGGGCAGAAGCAGCAGGGCAGGTTGGAGAGGCAGGCTCCATTACGAGAAGGTGGCATGAGTGGCCCTGGATGCTGGGCTTCTCTGAGCTACTTCCCGGGAGCAGGCCGTTGGAAGATGCACTAGACAGGGGAGGCACTCGGTGGAAAGGGGTGGGTCTAAGGCCTGCATTTACTAGAGTGATTTCACCTATAAAATGTGGGTAATAATAACACCTGTGTCCGAAGGTCAGTGTGAGAATGTGTGGAGAAGCACAGGGTGTTGGCGCCTAGAAATTTCTCCCTGAGAGCTATCTCATCTTGGCACGTTCTCTAAGCTGGTATTTTCTTCTTTCTTTCTTTTTTTTTTTTTTTTATAATTTTTTTTTTCAACGTTTATTTATTTTTGGGACAGAGAGAGACAGAGCATGAACGGGGGAGGGGCAGAGAGAGAGGGAGACACAGAATCGGAAACAGGCTCCAGGCTCTGAGCCATCAGCCCAGAGCCCAACGCGGGGCTCGAACTCACGGACCGCGAGATCGTGACCTGGCTGAAGTCGGACGCTTAACCGACTGCGCCACCCAGGCGCCCCTCTTTTTTTTTTTTTAATAAGATTTTACGTATTTAGAAATTTTTTTTAAATTTAAGAGAGAGAGAGAGAGAGGGAGAGAACAAGTGGGGGAGGGGCAGAGAGAGAGAGAGGGAGACAGAATCCCAAGAATCCCAAGTAGGCTCTGTGCTGTCAGTATGGAGCCCTACGCGGGCCCCGAACCCACGAACCTGAGCAGAAACCAGGGGTCAGATGCTTAACCAGCTGAGCCACCCACGTGCCCCTAAATAAGATTTTACTTTTACACCCAATCTCTACACCCAACATGGGGCGCCGAACCCACCACTCTGAGATCAAGAGTTGCATGCTCTGTTGACTGAGCCCCAGCCAGGCGCCCTGGTGGTATTTTTCAAGTTGTAGGAGATAACCATGAGTGGATAATGAAATAAATTTTAACAGCTTGAGAGCAGCATTTTTTTTTTTTTTTAAGGGAACAGAATAGGACCACGTAAAATTGTTTTGAGTAGGTATGAATTGCTTCACGAGACGTTTTATATACATATGTAGATATTTCCTACCTTGAGGCATGACTGCACGTTTGAAAGCCACTGCCTTGAGGCAGTGTCTCTGTAAAGCCGGGACTTCCGGAAGGGGTGTTTTTCTGACTTACTGATTTGCATGCCACTGTCCCCATTTTTGTCATATCAGAATACCACTCATACTAGTATAGACTGAATACCTGGCTGTGAGTGGGCTCACTTTAACCATTTTTTGCCTAACCGTGACAACAGTACTTATGACACTGACATTGAAAAATACACACCACGTTTTTTGTTTGTTTTCAACCTAAAGCCATCTCACACGTGAGCACTGTGCTGGGGGACACTGGTTAAAGAGCCTCAAGATGAAAGCGCTTTCTCGAAGTAAGGCTGGAGAAACTGAGACTCAGACCAGTCCCAGCCCCTCTCAGGGTCCCTTTCTGCCCTGCCCCACACTGCACGGCTTCCCTAGTTTTGGGTGTTGACCTTCCCACAGTGGCCTCCTCAAGAAGCAAAGGACAGCCCCTGTCTGCTTGTGGACTGGCTCAGGATCTTTTTGGGGATGTAACCCCCAGTGGAGGAGGCCAGGGCCCGGTATCTTAACTTTGTCTTGTGAGCTTTGTCCCCGGCACCAACTTGGCAGAATTTCCTTTCTAGTCCAGCTTTGATTCCATTGATGGGATTAGGTGCCCCCCACGGCCATGTGCTTTGATGTGGTCAGGGGGTAGCAGGGAGATTTCAAACTCCGAGAGCAAATCTTAATCTTCTGCAGGCGTCTCTGGGATCAGCGCTGGGGTAAACGCACTCCATCCCTGCCCTTTCATCCCCCCAGGGCACCAGCTCCTCCAGGCTCTGAGACCCAAGGGTTTGTCAGATTTAGAGAAAGCAATAAAAGGGGAAGAGAAAGCGCACGAACCCCAGGCCCCCTCTAGCTCGGGCAGCATCACCAGCAATGTCAGGGCATTTTCCTCTTTCTTCTCTTCTAATCCTGGGCTCCCACAAAATGGGGAATTGCAGACCCTTGGGGCCAGTGGCTCATCCTGACCCGGCACAGAGCGCCTCTGCCTGTGCCTGGCTGCCATCTGCCCTCCATCCTTCCCAGAGTGACTCTTTCCTGGGAGCACCTGCTCTTGCAATCTGTCTGTCCTGCCCTGGAATCTTTCTGGCCTCAAGGTGGGGGAGGGGGTGGGAGCTGGCAAATTGAGCAGATAAACCACTCAACTTCCACTTCCACTTTTAAGGTATATTTTGGGTTGGTGAGGACAGGAAAGAGAAGACAGGAACACAGCCAATAGCTGTATCAGGCCGTAGACAGGTATTTCTCATTATTTTCTTTAAATCAGACTGCGAGGTTCCATCTGAGGAGGGGGAGGGGCGCTCAATCTCAGTGGTTATTTGGGCTTCTCCATCATTCCCTCTTACTCTCTCCTCCATGTTCCCAGGAATCCTGGCCATCTTGAGGATGGGCATCTTGGCAGAGGCCCGTGGATGCTCCAGAATGCTCAGATGAGACGCTCAGTTGTACTTCCCGATGTCCTGACTTCTAGAGAGAGTGGGGCAGCAGGTCCCCACGAAGGGGATTCCTCTGACTTGCAACCCTTTTCCAATCCTGGGAAAGTTCTCTCTTGGCTTCTCAGCTTTTCTCTACCACCCTTCCTCCCCACAGTCCCCCTAAAGGAGCTCAGGTTTTCAGAAAGCACAGCCAAAGAGGTTGTTTGCAGGCAACTGGAAGGGGGTAGGAAGAGGCCAGAAAACCCATTCACATATCAACAAAGCACGCTGCTGGTAACCCCGCTTGGCGCTTTACATGTATTATCATCTCGTTGGTTGACCACCAAAGCCCGAAGGAAACGCCAGGCGGGCTCCGGGTTCCAAATGGGGAGGTTGAGGCCGGCCGCAGGAGAGCTCCACCGCAGCAGCGTGGCCGGCAGGGGGCTCTCCGCGCCGGCCTTCGCGGGAGGACGCGCCGGCAGCCGCTCTGACCGGCCAGAAGAGGAAAAGGGAAAATTACTGGAGCTCGGGGGCGGGAAGGGCTGCGTGACTGGGAGGAAGGCACTCGAAACTGTCGGGCCGCTAGCGTCCGGGCTCGATCCCCGGGGCGGCTCCGGCAGCCGGGCAGAGGGGCGCCCAGGCCACCCTCCCACCCCCGCCCGGGTGTCTTCCCGCGGGTGCCGCAGCCCGGAGCGGGCGCCGCGGCCGGGGGCGGTGCCGCCGAGGGGCGGGCGGAGGGCGGACCGGGGCGGGGCGCCGTCCGCTCGGCTCCGGGAGGCGGTGCGGGCGGGCGCTGGCCGCGTCCGCCCGCCCGGAGCCGCGGGGCGCGCAGCCTTCCTGATGTGTCACCAGCACGTGGAGCTAGCTAGGGCCGCGCGAGCGAGCGGAACTCCCCCAACTTTCGAGGGGTCTCGCCGCCCCGCTCCTCTCCCCCGCAGCGCCGGGCTCGCGCTCCCTTGGGGAGGGGGCGGCGGCGGCCCCCAGGTCCGGGCAGGTTGAGCGAGGCCGCGGCGCCCGGTCCGGCGCGCGCGCAGGGCTCCGGGACGTCGGGGCGTGGGGCCCGGCTCGCAGCTACTTCCCCGACCCCCGGCGGCGGCGGCGGCGGCGGCGGTGGCGGCGGCAGCGGCGGAGCGGGTTCGGCGGTGCGGGAGGGCGCGGCCTGCGGTGGGAGGCGCCCCGCCTGGGGCTCGGCCCCGGCCCTGCGCCCCGCAGATCTGAGCGCAGGTAACCGAGGCGGCGCGGAGCTGGGCCTCGCGGGCGCGGCGTGGGATCGTGGCGAAGTTTCTCAGCGTGTAACTCTCGCGCTCTCGACTGGCGTTGCGGGGTCGGGGACGGCTGGGTCCCTACACCTCCCCCACGCCCAGCACTGTCCCTCGGCCTGCGCCCGGTGGCCTGGAGGCCGCGGCACCGAACGTCGTGTAACCCTTCGTGGGCCGGTCTCGGAGCCCTCGGGCCGAGGTCGGGCGGGGCGGGTGCCTTCTTAGGCGGACACCGCTTGGGGAAAACCCGGAGCGTCGGCTGAGCAGAGCGCCTTGGAAAGCGGCGGTGGGATCCCGCCCGAAGAAGCCCGTCGGGGACGCGCCCGCACCCCGACCTCGGAGACGCGCGGGAGCTGAGGGCTGGGTCTTTGCGGGCGAGATGAGGGTGTCGGTTCAACTGGCCTACAAAGTCCCAGTCCTCGGCCCCCAGGACCGGCAGCTTCTCCGAGCTCCAGGCCGGCTCGGCAGGAGCTCAGCGCTCAGGCGGGAGTGTGAACTCCTGCCAGGGGCCACCTCCCGGGGGCCACACTGGAGAGGGGGCAGTGAGGGGCCCACGGCGCGGGCTCTGTGGGCGGATTCGAGGGATCCCTGTGCTTCGCAGGAACGGTGGGAACGTGCTCAGAACTTTAAGTCGGTCACTATGTGCAATCGGTGTCAGGTCCGTGTTCTTCGGGTGGAGCCGGTTCCCGCCAGGGCGGACGTGGAGTGGAGTGGGGGGAGGGGGTGGCGGGGGGAGAGACAGCCCACCAGGGCTTGCCCTGACCCGCTTTCCAGGGCGGCTGCCTTGAGCTTGGAAGTGGGGAGGATCACCCGATTTCTAGAGTTGCCCCCTGGGAGATGGCCCTGGATGTGGAGGTTTAGCCTCTGTGGAGGGGGACGCCCCTGCCCCTCCCTTCCACCACCCTTTCTTTAAAGGTACATCTTTGTGGGAGTGTCCTTTTGTTCCTTGATCTGTGCAAGGTAATGTTGATGGCTCTGAGTCCTCAAGTTTTATGCTGAGGCTCCCTTAAACCCTCTACCCGCTTTGCTTCTAGCCCCCCAAAAGAAAAGCTCCACCAGCCCCCAAGACTTCAGGTTTGCTGGGTGTTGGAACTTTGTTTGTTTTTGTTTGTATTGTGTTTGGGCTATCTTGGCCGTAGGGGCCTTGGAAAAACATTTGGGAACACACGCCGCCAGGTGACCTGAACTGTGTGAAGGGCAAGTTGACAAAACAGGGCACCTTGGGCCTCCTTCCACCTGGCTTTGGAAAACTGGAGAGTTTTCTAGAAGCAGGGAGGAGGGTGAGGGAGAAAGCAGCCCAGCCGGGTTGGCCCCTCTCTGGAAGTTGTGCAGAGACCCCATCTGGAAGGTTTCTCCACAGGCTTCTGTGGGCTTAGTGTAGAGTTGGCTCTGCGGGAACCCAGCGTGGCCTCTGTCCCTGTTTGGGTGGCCATGCGGGGGCCTGAACAGAGGGGTGAGGTATGCGGAGGGGAGCCCCATGTGCTGTGGGGTCACTGAGGCAAGGCTGGGCCTGTGGGTCCAGCGGTGGACAAAGCCTAGCACTGCAGCTGGCCTGCACTTCTCAGGGGGAGCTTTGTCCTGCAGGCTGTAGTCAGTGTTACGTGCAGATGCCACAATTATGGGAAGAAGTCTGTTGGTCACTTATCTAAAGGTGCAAGGTGCAAACTCTCAGTTTTGAGGCAACATTGTTTCGGAGCGGGATGGTGGGAGCTTGGACTGGAGGCCTTGCCCTGTTTAAGGGAAAAGTGCTCTCTTTGGAGTACTGAACCAAGTTGGGAAAACAGATTTCTCCCTTTGAACCAATGCCTCTCCCGGCCCTGGGGATGCGTATCTTAAAGTAAATGAAGTGGAAATCTCCAGAATGTTATGTGGTCATAAAACATGCGCAGAACTGGGCTGGAGCGATGAGATGCGGAAAAGCTGGCAGAGTTGGCTGATTTGCACCCTCCCCAGAGGGGACAGACACGGGAATCAGGGACATAAATCCTGGGAACACGGGCATAAGGAGTCGTCGGTCGGTGTCCGTGGCCTCCCTGGCCTGGTTCAGGTGGCTGGCAATTCTCCCTCGGGCTATGCCCCATTCTCCAGGGCTGACCCGGGGTTTTAGGGATTTTTAGGAAATGCCCTAGTGCTTCATTTCTTCGGGGGAAGTGAGTGATTACGTTTTTCCTTGGGATTTTTCCTTTGCAAAATGTGACTGAATCAGCTACCCAGTGGGCTGGCCTGGCCTGGCCTCCAGCAGCTGATTTGTGCTTTGATTTAAGCCGTCGTATTTAGCAATTGTGCTTCGGTTGAGAGCCTTTTGATTTCGCTGTCCCCCTTTTGAATTCTCCTAGTTTTCCTGAAACTGGCGCCTCCTCTGCCCCTCCCCCCACCCCCTCCATCCCTGTAAGCCCGGTACCTCACTTGGTCGGGAAAGCGGCTTCCGGGGCAGGCCCTTGTGCCCTGGGGCCGGCTTCGGGAAGCTGGCTGCAGGGAAGGGTTTCAACCAGACCCCCAGGGAGACCCATGGAAGACTTAAAATCCAGCTGGACTCCTGGTCTTGCCTACTGGGAGGAAACCCGGATTCCCTCAACTCTTAAGTAGATTGCAGCCTGGTGAATAACCTTGCCCTTGTGGCGCTTTTTTTTTTTTTTTTTTTTTTTTTTTTTAAGACAAACTAAATCCCAACCTATGAAAGATGGGAGATCCATTTTTGTTTAGCCGGATTGGATTGGCAAGGGAGGTGTTCGGAGAAGCCACCCCTCTCATCTCGGCTCCCAATGTCCTAGCAACTCTGGGAGTTCTGATACTTAGAAATACCTCTGGGGTTCAACAGGTGGCCGTGCCTGGGGGCGGCCCAGGTCTCCTTCGGTGCACCTTTGCCCAAAGCCCAGCTTTTGGAACCGTTAGTGGAGGTCAGCGTTCTGTCTCCTGCTTCGCGCTGTGTGTGGCCCTCACTCTAGCACGGGGTGGATTTTCCTTCCAGGCCAGTTTGCGGCTCTCTGAGCACGATGGTGACTGTTTGGCCTGTCTTCATTCTTCTCCACAAAAGAACAGCACTCCTGCTCTGTGACAGGTCCGTGAAAGAGGTGTCCCGGAAGCAAGGGGCAGTCTGGGTTCCAGGAAGAGTTTTTCTTGAAGCGGCCTAGCGTGAGGGCCATGATGATGGACCCTGGGTCCCGAGGGGCTTGACTTGGAATCCTGACTGCCACTTGCCAGCTGAGCGGCCTTTGACAAGTAACTGCTCTGTGCCCGTTTCTTCCCCTCGTGAAGGAAGCTCGATACTACGATGTAGCGTTGGGGCGAGGCTGATAGGAAGAATGTAGATTCGTTGCCTGGCATAACACCAGTGGACCTTTGACTGGTCCTCGTCTCCTCGGCTCTCGTATTTGGAATCTACGTGAGTATACGCGTTGGGTGAGAAGGTGCAAGCGGAGTGACTTGAGACCTCAGGCTTGTGGTCTCGTGGGTTGGAAGGTCTTGTACGGTGTCTGCCGTGTAGCCTGGGGCAAGTTACTTAATTAACCTCCTGGGAACAGCAGCTTAGTGATCATAAGGTGGGGATGAGGTCTGGGAACCTCTTCCCCTGTCTCAGCCTTTCTTGTCTACTGACCGTGTGCCTGGGACTGGGCTGGGCGAGGGTTACGGCCGTGAGACGTGCACGATCCCTCGGCTGCCCACTGTGATTTGTACTCCGGTTCTGAGAGCAGCCGAGGGGTGTCGGGAGTCCTCTTGTGGCTGAGGCTCGGAGGGGAGGGGCTCCCCCAGCATCTGATGGCCACTTCCTGGTGCAGTAGGGCTTCCCAGGTTGGGAGCCGGCAACGGAGAGCTGTGGAACAGGCGGTGGATGGGGCTGGATTAGCCAGCACAGAGTACTTAAAGTACCCCGGATGTGCACATGTGGCCACCTCGAACATCTGCTCAGCCATACACCCAGCCACTTCGTGAAAGGTCCCCACGAAAGGTGAATTGCCACAGCTTGGCAATGCCCATTCATTGACCCAGCGGGCATGCTAAGAGCAACTCTAGCGGGACCAGTCAAGCAGGGTACAAAATCAAAGTGGGGGTGGGGGTGGAAGGAAATAAGTTGATGTTCCAAAAAATGCTGCCGCGTATTCAGCCAGGAAATAAAAATCAGAAAGTCGTTGGACTTCCTTATACTTTTTTTTTTTTTTTTTATGGCTCAGTGATGTTTTTATTTTGAATTTCAAACCAGTGATTGAGAGAGACGGTGATCTTTCTCAGCGCTTTAGAGTCTTTAGGAGTCCCAACTGGCCGTGGGCAGTGGGCTGGGCTTGCAGACGGACACAGAGCAGGTGACTTCTCACCCACTGCGCTGCTCCCTCCTCCCTTTGGCACGGTCTGGGGAATTTTGAAATCTGGGGAATTTTGAAATCGCCCTGTAGCCAGACCCCTTGTGTTTGCTGTCCAGGAGAACTGGAGAGGAGGTGCTGTGTGGAAAGAACCATCGCCTGATTTTAATCTCTGCTCTGCCACTCTGGGCCTGAGAGCCCCCTTCTCTGTCAAGTGGGGATTGGACTGAATACAGCATACACCCCTTGTAGTCTTAACATTGCTTCTACGATTCTGGGCCGGGAGGAACAGAGGAGGGCACAAGATTGGAACCTGGGCCTCTGGTTGGGAGGGGTGGGGAAAAGACTCGGAGATGTGCAGCTGGGAAATTTGGATCAGTCTGTGAAGACTTTGTGGTTCATTCTCATGAAACTCACTTCCTCTCACTGGATTTCTGCCCTCGGGTGTGTGGGGTTCAAGGGAAAAACTAGCCTCTCCTTCTTAATGACTGAGACTTTCATTCTGGTCTTCAATTTTCTCTTTCTCCATGTACTGTGTAA
Source organism: Prionailurus viverrinus (assembly GCF_022837055.1). NCBI lineage: Eukaryota > Metazoa > Chordata > Mammalia > Carnivora > Felidae > Prionailurus > Prionailurus viverrinus. The sequence goes on from NC_062574.1 coordinate 19,497,880, forward strand.
GGTAGATCTCCTCCACTCTCCTGAAAACGAGTAGAGTTACTGCTCATATGCTGTTGGCACCTGGCTTTCCTGGAGATTGGTGGAGGACAAAATCCATTCCTGCTGAAGGCAGGCATTGGGGAAAGGGAAGGTTGGAAACCAGGCTCTCCTGTGGACTAGCTGCGTGACCTTGGAGCAGTGACGTGCCTTCTTGGGACTCAGTTTTCCTGGATGTGAGGATACACACCTACTTTGTAGGATCAGAGGATCACAAGAGAATACCTGTGTGAAAGGCCGGGTGCGTGGCAACAGGGAGTTGTTCTCAAGTGACACCATAGTTCAACCCAGGGCCTGTAGGGCCAGTGAAGAAACCCCGGTGAGGTCAAGGAAAGATGACCTGAGGCTGGCAAGCTACTTGTTGGCTTAATATCTGGGGAGAAAATACTGGGAGGAAAGTTAAGTCCTTGCTGTACTTTGTGTGTAGGGCTGGGGGACGGGGGGGGGCTGGCTTCTTGAGGGAGATATGCTGGGTACACCCTTGTGGAGGGGGTGTAGGGAGAAGTCCCAGACTCTACCAGGGGTGGGTTCATGCAATCACTGTGCTCCAGCTTATGTGAGGGAACAGGTCAGTGGGAGAGTGAGGACAACATTCTCTTGAATCCCTTCCTGTAGAGCTTGATGTTGTGGGTTTAAGAACATGAAAAAAAATGTCTTTTTTTTTGCTGTTGGAACTTTGAGGGCGATTAAACAGATACTTGGAACCAGGACTTGCATATGAGCAAAATGTTAGTCTCCAACTTGCCTGGCCAGACCACTGTGTATCTGGGAAAATTCAACCAGACCACTTGTTCCCAGCCGCGTAGTGTGGAGGGTTCACCCTCCCTTGGCCTGAGTCTTTTTCCCTCTCCCCCTGCCTCTCCTTCTCCTTCTGTGTCTGGTGATAGCAAGCATTCATTGTCACTCAGGTCTGGGCGCACACTAACCTTGGCCAAATCACTGAACGTTAAACCATCTGGCAAAATATCGCGTTTCGACAATGGGCCTTTTCTATATAGATGGGGATAGAGAGGGCAGTGCTGGATGCTGGAAAACCACTTAAGCATTGACAGTGGAAAGGGGCAGGGTCCAGGACCCTGACTTGAATGTAAGGGATGAGGCTGGGGGGGGGGGGGGGCTGCTCCTTAAAATAGAAATAGGTTGGAGAACCAGCTCGGCCTGTTTCCAGCGCCCCAGTCGGGGAAGGGGCTACTGCCAACCTACCTTGGCATCCTCCCTTTCGTCCTTTTGGTGGATTTTGTTGTAATTAGACAAGTCGTGACAAATACCCCATTGCCCTTTGGGCTGGGGAGTTTTGAGGACTCCTGCCTGGAAACCCAGCCTCATTCACTTGGGAGCCATAATTAGGCAAGAGAACAGTTCTCGGGTCCTTGATTCAATAAAGACCCTTTTATGATGTTGGTTTTTCCCAGAAAAATAATACCACTTTGCCCCGTTTATTGCATTTAGATGTGTAATCATATTAGAGCTAAACAGCCCGGGGGACCGAAGTTACGTAGTTGGGGTTTTCACCAAAGCCTGTTACCGGGTCTTCAGAGGAAAACCGTGTCCTCGGAAAAAAAAAAAAAAAAAAAAAGAGAGAGAGAGAGAGAGAGAGAGAGAGAGAGAAGAAAAGAAAACGACAAGGAACATTTTTGAGGATTTTTCTCCCGTGGCAAAAAAAGAGTGTATTTTCTTGCATCAGGGTGAGAGGTGGCCCGGGATAAAAACTAGAAAGTGAAACTAACTTGAGCGGCCCCTGTCAGTGCCGACGCCTGGTGCCCTCCGCAGCCCTGCCTGTGGCCAGGGCATGCGTCCGCAGCACGGTCCCCTCCTTGTCGGACAAACGGTATTTATCAGATGGGTAGCGCGTGTCCTGCCGAGGGCTGGAGGAAATACCAGAGAGGATGCCTGTGTCCCCTCCAGCAGGAGTCGTGGTGCCCCAGCACGTCTGCACCACGGTGGCAGGGCTGCGGGCGCTGGTGCACACAGGTGGCAGTTCTCTGCCTCCCCAAGCCCCTCCCCGTGAGGGCAGTCAGCCGTGACTAAATATAGTCCTGGAGGTCTCAGGCAGCTTTGGTTGGCTGGAACGTCTTGCGTGGCTCCGCCCACCGTCGCTGGCCACGCCTTCCAGGCCGTGGGCTCCGGGAGGGATGCCCTTCCCCTGGCCCTCTAGCGTGCACACCCCCATCTACACAAGCGTCCCCTCTTACCTTCTTACCCCAGACATTTTGTCGGGCTAAACACATTTCCCAATCGGAGTAAAATCCCTTCTAGAAATCTGCCAGTGCCGGGTTAGGCAGAGCTCATGAGTGGAGTCCAGAACCTCTTTCCCAATATGGGGTGTAGAAATCTCAGGCCATGGGGAAATTTCTGGGAGTCATTTGTAGGAGTGCTCTATGAAGAAACAAGAGGGTATGACATTTCAGGATGCTGAAACCCTGTTGTATTAAAGGGATCCATTTAATTCCCCCACTTAATTCCCCATCAGGACAGCTGATGGGACTTATTGCTGAAATATTTTTCAGATATCACCCTTTAATGCAGAAGCACTGCGTTTTTGTAGATGATTCCACTGTTTATACGTAATGTGTCTGGAGATATTCTTTCATAATGTTTGCGGGTTTTTGGTATTTTAAACTTTCTGGATGTTTTACACTCTTTGGAAGAAGTGCTGTTAAATTACATATACATACAAATAATATTTGCTTTTGCTTCTCCAAAGGAGTGTAATTAGAACATCTGAAACCAGATAACCCAATTAGTGCATTTTTCTAATTAGCTGTTACATTATTTTAGATTTCCAAGTGGAAAATTATTATTTTAGAGATGAGATAAATTATTTTAGATTTCCAAATGGAACTTGGGCTGCAGGGAGGTTCTGAGCAAGCACACAAAGAGGAAAGAAATCATGTGTTTTCAGTTTTGGCTACCACCCCCTCACTTGCTCCATGCAAAACACCTTGTGAACCTGCCCATCAGGCAGCGACAGTGCACAGACAACAGTTTTATTTTCCTTGACTCGGATCAATGAAGTTGGAAAAATTGTTCATCTGTGTCAGCTTCTCTCTGCTCCTGCCACTGGAACAGGTAGATGAAGGCAGGGTTTAAGTACCACTGTTTTACATTTGTCGGCAATGATGTTAGTGGCTGTTCTTTGGGGGAAAAAACTCTGGTGATAGTTCATTCAGTTCGTATTTTCTGCATGCCTTGAGTGTGCTTGCTTTGTGCCCTGTGGCCAAGGGGCCGTCTGCAGGGATGGGGACCTGCAGCCAAGACCAGGGAATGGAGCTGGGACCCAGCTTTTGTACTCTGTGGCTGTTACTGGTGCCGGCCCACAGTCCTTGCCCCAAATTCTGAACTCCCCCCCCCCCAAAAAAAACAAAAAACTGAAAACCAAAAGTTTGTTGGTATAACTCATTTCATGGGAAAACCTGACCCAAACTGAGGGGAGACCATTAGAGTCTATTTCTCTTGGGGAGTGTGAATATCCAATGGGTTTCACTGCGTGATAGGAATGTGTTTAATTAGGGGTGTTGCAAAACATGTGGTATGTATACCTCATTACCTTTTTATTTTTGATTGATTGATGTTTTAATGTTTGTTATTTTTGAGAGGGAGACAGAGTGCAAGCAGGGGAGGGGCAGAGAGAGGGAGACACAGAATCCAAAGCAGGCTTCAGGCTCCGAGCTGTCAGCACAGAGCCCGCCGCAGGGCTTGAACCCACGAACCATGAGATCATGACCAGAGCCAGAGTCAGACGCTTAACCTACTGAGCCACCCAGGCGCCCCAACATAGATTCTTCTTTCCCCTACTGTTAGCTGAGCCGTCTGTATGCCTTCTCTCCTTGTCTTGTTTTCCTCCCCTGTGGAGTCTCCCTTAAGAGATAAAATTTGTGACTCTGATGGCAGAACCCACGCCCAGCTTTGGCTCCTCCAGATGGTCTGGAACTGTGGAGGAAAGGAGGGCGCTGCCTCCCTGGACCAGCCTCATTAGCGGGAGTGGGTATTTGTGTGGACAGATGCTTTCAGGCTCTGGGCCAGCCTTGCCCAGGGGCACTTGGGTCTCCACCCACTGATGAGTGTTGGGGGGGGGGGGGGCTGAGCCAACCCCAAGGCATGCCGGCCAGTCGGCATCAGGCCAGGCAGGGCTGGAGAGTTTGTTGGGCATGGGGGGGGAGCTGAAGGGGTGAGTGTAAGCATTTAGGAGCTGAGGTGTTCTTAGCAAAAGAATTTCTGGCCCAGAGATGTCGGTTATCGTAAACCTGGGGACTCTGATGGCTGAGTTTCAGGTCTCCTGGCTTTGTTCATCCCAGCCTGTGAACAGCCGGTGAGGGTGGGTGGGGCCAGCGAGTCCAGGAAGGCTTTCTGCTGCCTTAAAGGCTGCAGTCCAGCTGTGCCCTCGGGCTCCCACCTCCAGAGCAACTGTCCTGGGGCTGACTGGGTAGGTGTTGGAAGGAGGCCTCACGGAGCCCACTCCCCTGAGTTGGGTGCTGGGAGCACCAGCATCCCTCTTCCTGCCCTACCCAGCGCCCTCTTCAGGCCCCTGACTCAAGCATGCTTGGCCTCTCCAGGCCCCGGGGCCAGACCATCCCAGCCAGCCCCTGCCGCAGGCCCCGGCATCCCTGTCTGCCCAGTAGCTTCTCTGGAGGAGGGGTTCCCCCAACACATCTTGGGACTCTTGCCCTCTGCCTGACCACTTCCTTCCCTCGTTGGGTGGGACTGGCACATTCTTTTCTTTCTAAAGCAAATTCCAAACAAGGGCTGATAACTCTGGTTGGCTTTCTTTTCCTTCCACCGTGGTTTTGTGGGTTGCTGGCTATTTTAGGGACTTCAAATTCAAAGTGGAGCCTCCTCACTCTGCAGCTCCTCTGGAGGCCCTGATGGCTTTTCACCCCCCAAGGGGGGGCGGCCAGGCTCCTGGTCATCAACATGCGATCAGCACAGGCCAGGCTCAGGGAAGGCCCGAGGCCCAGGAATGGATGCGCTCTGCTGCTAGCCACGCCCAAGTGGGTCATTTTCACACACCTGGCAGGGCAGGTGGGGGTTGGGGGGGGGGGGTCCTCTAGCCACTACCTGGGGCCCCAACCTCCCCTCATTCTTGAACAGCGGGGCCAGACGCCGCCTGTCCCGTGGTGAGTAGACGGCCTCGAGCGGTGCTTCTTAAACTTGGGTGTCCCCGAGCATTGAACAAGGAGCCTGTCATACAATGCAGACTGGGGCCCTGGAGCCAGCATTGGTAATCCATGCGTGTGACTGGGTGTACGTGGTTTCAGGACCATGCTGCTGGGAGGCCAGTAGGTGAAGCAGCTTCACAAGTGTGGAGTCGGGGGCAGCAGGGAGAAAGAAGGGGCCAGGGGCCAGAAGGGTCACCCAGAAGAGGTGAGCTGAGTCTTGAGAACACAGCGGGGAATGGGTAACAATAACTCCCTCCGCTCAAATGCTCTGCGCGGGGTATAGTCCTCAGCCTTTGAGAGGAATGAACGTCTTTAATCCCGTGAACCAGGTGGTCACCTTGATCTTGCAGAGGAGCTGACTGATGCCGAGGGTTACATAGCTTATCAAAGGTGCTGGGTCTCACCCCCTTACTCTACTCCACTGGACTGGGGCCAAGGCACCCCAGTCCCCCCGTGTGAGCAGGACCAGCTCATACAAACAGGGTTGGGGCTTCTTAGTGGGTGAAGCACGATGCAGTCGTGCTGTTGAACGGTTCAGAGGGCCTTGTTCCTAGCGTGTGGGGACAGCTTGGGTTTTGCAGGGGTGGGGGGGGCGGTGTATGGCCGTGATCTTGGTTAGGGCAGAAGGCGGCCGGTGAGGGTACCATTGTCATAACATAGCTGGGAGAGGGTGAGGCTATAGCCAGGCAGCTGGGTTTCTGGGCGCATGGTGCCTCAGCCTGAACAAGGACTTGCCGCCTGACCCTGGACCGACCCCCACCCTCCAACACTTTCCAGCCGTTCTTCCGAGAGGGAAAGGGATTCTCGCTGTCTCTGGCGACTTCCAGGGGGCCTGGGGTCTGTGGGGAAGGGGAAAACTACTTGGAGAGGGTGATATACGCTCCAAGTGAAGCTCGGAGTGAAGTTCACCGAGTGATATACGCTCCAAGTGAAGTTCGGAACTTTCATTCTCCAAGTGAAGAGACGGGGCTGTCTTCCGTGAGTTAGGCTCTCGTGGTGGCGGGGCCACCTATACTCTGAGAGGCTGCCTGTCGCGTAGGCACGGCGTGACTGGTGACAGGCCCCCAAGGGGTGGGTGCAGGTCAGGCTGGGTGGGGCAAGCTCCCAGTGGCCAGCTGGGCAGGTTCCAGCTGAGCTGGGGCCCTCGGTGGAATGGCCTGGCTTCAGGGCACAAGTGAGCCACCAATGGGTGGCATTCCACAGATGGGCGGCATTCTGGACCATGAAGTTCACAGGAGTCAAAGGTCCAGGGTCGGGGGTTGGGGGGGGGGAGCCTCTGCTGCCCTGGAGGCCTGTCCAGCCTGGTCTGTAGAGAAGGACTGTAAACGAGGCTCTGATTCTGGAAGCCCCTTTCATCCTCCCGTAAGAAAAAAAAAAAAAAATTGGTCACCACCCTCTTCCTTCTTGGCCACTTTCTGACCATCCCCTCACCCCACCCCGTTTCCTCCAGCCTGCACTTCCCCACGGAGCCTGTCAGGGGGTTGATTCGAATCTGAAAACCATCTGGGACACCCCAGCCATCTTTGCCCACCGCAGGCTGTTTCTGTAGGGGGTTGGGGACCTGTGTTCCTACTTAGGCCCAACTGACGCTGTTGTCTCTTGTAGAGCTCACCTCTGATGAAGTGGGCAGGATGGGCACGGGGAACGCTGGACTGAGGTCCCCGTTCACACGGCAGCCCCCCCACGGCGTGCTGGGTCTCAGGGTTCACCCTCACGCCTCCTGCCATGGACAGAGGGTCCGTGTCCGCCGGCTTTTCATGTCCCTTGCCTCTTATGCAAGAGAGCAGAAATTCTCTATTTTCTGAAAGGGGAGAGCTGCCGGAAGCTTTGTTCCTTTTGGGCCCATTTTAGAGACAGGGTAACCAAAGCCGTGACTGCCGGCGGGAAACAACCAGAGCTCAGTTCCTGCTTCCCGTTAGAGTCTTGAATCTTTCCAGTTGTTCTTCAAGAGGGCTTCCAGAGCCGAGCAGCTCTCCCCCCAGCTTTCCTGACACCCCCAGCCCCGGTCTCCACCCCACCTGGTCCCGGCCTGGCCTCTGAGGAAGCCTGGAGCCGACTGTCTTGTTTTCACATGCCGCTTGAGGCCCGTGACTGCCACTCAGTTTCTCAGGAGCTCAGTCTCTCTGCAAGGTGGGCGTCCGCGCCTCCCATGTGAAGACACGGGCCAGATGACCCTTCTCCCGGGTCTTCCTGCGTTCCCCAGCTCTTGGGACTGCCCTCCTCCACTTATTCCTTTCCATTCCGGTCCACGGCCCTCCCTGGGCAGAAAGCACTTGGGTGAGAGTTGGCTCTGGGTGCAGCAAAGGCTGGTCATTCCTGGGTGTGCCATGGGGCCAGTGAGGCTGGCCACCGGCCAGGCCAGGCACTGGAGAAATTGTGCTGGTGGCCGCCCTACCCGCCACAGAGCGTTCAGGGCCCCCTGGGATGTGGGCCAGTGTCGGGTGAGGGGACCCTCCACTCCACCTCGGCTCCCCTGGGCTGGGCGGGTTGACTGCCGACTTACCTGGAGAGAGTTCAAGGACAGCAAGAAAAATGAGGGACTTTCAGGGGCAGCTGTGTTTTCTGACTCAGTCATAATGCCCCTAAAAATCCTTATTGTTCTTGCAGTGTGCATCGGGCAAGCAGCTGCCAAGCCACCCCTTACCCACCTGGCCGCTCCGGGACAGGAAGGGCTTCCCGGGGTCAGATTGGGATGTCCTCCCCCATCCTCTTGAGAGCGAATCATTAAAACAATGCTGTTGGGCCGATGCATTGATTTACATATATTTTTCCTTTTTTTTTTTTTTTTTTGGTGGAGGATTGGGGAGGGCTGGGCATTGAGATAGTCCTGCCCAGATTGGAACTCAGAAGAATATAGGGTCTCCCCAGTTTGTGTGCAGTAAGGGTTCAGAGGACCCCAGCTGCAGGTGCAGGGCCCAAGGAGGGGTGTCTTAGGGGCGAGCAGCAGTGTGGGGCTTGTGGGATGCCCACCTTTCCTGAGAAGTTAGAACTGTTTAGGGGCAGGAGGGGAGAAGGCACCTGGGCAGGAACTTGTACTGTGTTTTATTTATCTTGAGAGAGAGAGTACGTGTGCACCAGTTGGGGGGGGGGGGGTGCGGGCAGAGAGAGAGAGACTCCCAGGCAGGCTCTGTGCTGTCAGCTCAAAGCCTGACTCACGAACCGAACCATGAGATCATGACCAGAGCCGAAATCAAGAGGCAGACGCTTAACCGGCTGAGCCACCCAGGCGCCCCTGAGCTATGCTTTAAAACCGAGGGAGCCTCAGCGAACTCCCTGGGAGCATTACCTGGCCATTTTGAAAATACCCTCCCAGTGGATTCAAGTCCTCCCCCCCCCCCCGCCCAACCAATCCCTGCCTTGCCCCCGGAGCTTGCTTTTTCTTGGCTGGATGTTCTCTATCCCTGTTTCACCTCCGGCGGCTCCCCGCTTCTCAGCAGGTGGCCCTGTCCCCACCTTTACCAGCCCACCCCACAGGTATTTTGGCTGAGCCGAGGCCTTGTCTTGGGTGGGTTTAGGGGTTGCATGCTGGGGGATGGTCAAGAAGAAATACCAATTTGTGACATGTCCGGCTCAACCCAGGAATGCCAATTTGCAAAACTGTTACCAGATCCCAAAGCACCAGAACCTTCCCCCCACAGCTAAGTCCTGCCCATAGGTGGACAGGCAGCAAGCAGGACCCTCTTGTCCACCCCAGGACTCATCAACCTCATGCGTCAGCAAGGGAAATGAACCCTCTAGGTATTTCTTAGGTTTCTAGGTACAGACTTACAAGCCCTCATCACTGGAGAAGATGGCTGTTTGCAGGACCCTGACCACGTGATCATCCTTCCGGCCAGCCTTCCTCCTTCGGGCCCCTTACTCCCGGGCTCTGGTCATCCCAGCCATGCCTCCATACCAGCTCTGCCAGAGACCGTTTTCAAAGGGCTGGGTCTGCTCAGGAGCGTCCGCATTAAGATCTGCCCAGGAGAAGGGACAACTTCAAGGTAAAGGTTAATATGAGGTGGGGGGGGGGGGGGGCATAGAGTGATGTTTATCCCTTCTTGGTAAGAGGTGGATGGGTCTTTCAAGAAATGAGATTCTCACCACCTACCGTGGACACGGGATGATACATTATTCCTTATAGCTAAGCATTTGCTACCTCTAAATCAGCTCTCTGGCCCTGAGGCCCCTTTGCCCTGCCACCCCCACCCCCCGCCCAAACTCCTTGTTCCTGAGTGTGTTCCTTGTTCCTTACCCCAGAAGCTTGCAAAATTAAAAAAAAAAAAAAAAAAAAAAAAAAAAAGTCAATTTTGTACAAAAGGAAAAACATGAAAAATAAAACTGAATACTGTTTTCCCCCCCAACTGTAATAGAACTGCCTTCCACCATAGAGCATTTCAAAATACAGGAGGATGAAAAGGCTCACAGAAACGCCCATACCTAGACAGAACGTCTGCTAATAAACAGATCCTTCCAGCGTTTTTCCCCCATGTGCGTATACCCCCCACCCAGTTAGCGGGATTGGGGTTTTTTAAAAGGCGTGAGGCTCGCAACCCGTTTGAGCAATGGCCCTGTGCTCTTGGGAGCTAGAGTCTCTCTTTTCTTCTTGCCAAGTGGGACGGGCAGGAGCTCGCCCACAGCCAGGAAGCCCGGAGATGTCAGTGGCGGGTACTGGAGCCACACTAGGTCTCTCTTCTAAACCGAGATGGATGGAGTTGGTGAGGAGGCTGGAAACGCAGGCTTTGTCCTCACTGATCTCTAAGTGGGCTGCCGCACGGCTTCTAGACTCTGGTCGCGCTCGGAATCTGGGGAGCGTTACAAACACATCAGGGCCTGCTTGCTCCCCAGCAAGGCCAGTTGGATCTGGGTGGCCGGGGATAGGGGAGCACCCAGGGACTGGTCTCTTGGTCTTCTCTTCCTCGGGTGATTCTGTTAAGCATCCAGAGAACTCTCCGGCCACGCACCCACGAGCTAGAGATGGAAGAGATTCTGGCAGCCCGGCCTTCAGAGCCTGATCGAGGAGATGTGACCATTTGCAGTTGGCAGAATTTCACTTCCGTTATTTTCTCTGCCGCTCAGAGCCCTCTTTTGATCCTCATTCTATGGATGGAGTGAGGCAAAAGTGATCAGGAGACTCGCCGGGAGACACAGCCAAGGATAGGGCAGCGCTGGGGTTCGGGGCTGCAGCCTTGGACTCCCGCTGCCAGTGCTCTTTCGGTAATAAGTATTTATAATTAGTATATGGTTTTAACAAGCGTATCATAACGCTTTGGTCATCCAGTCCCGGGAGGTGAGTGGGTGGGTGCTGCTGTCTCACGGAGCATGGTGGGTATCTGCACCACAGAGAGGCTGGTCTCCCGGATGTGAGTGCTCCCAGCCAGCCTGGACCCACAGCCGCCCCAATTCAGCCCTCCGTTGGCCTAGGATCCCAGCCCTGGGCAGGGCAAGATTTAACCTCATTTTCAGAACACATCAGCCGTGTGGCCTAGGTGACAGCTGGCGGGTGGCTGAGGCCCCTGGTTCCCTGCTCCCGGCCTGGACAGAGGTATCTAGGAAGGCACACAGCCTGCAGGGGGCTTGCTCATCTGGGCCCTGCCCTGAGCTGGCAGCCCTCAGGGTCAGGACCCCCTCCGGAGGTGCCTACGTCTCCGGAAGCCTGTCCCTGCCTCTCCTCCTTTCCCTACAGAGCTAGACTCCAGGAGCCTGGCCTGAGGGCCACCTGGGCAGGCTGCCAGTGCAGGGGACTCACGGGCAGGCGCATGGCGAGCTCCTGGAAGCCGTCAGCTGTTCCTAGACCAGCCTGCAGAGCCGGACGGCCAGCCTGCCTCCAACATGAGGGGTGGAGCCAGGAACTGAGAACACTGCTTTCCCAGAGCCTAGCTGGGCCAGGCCCACGGGCTTTCTCGGGCACTGAGGGCCTGAGCCTTGGCCACACCTTCCCTTGTTGGCCTTGGCTCTCTCTCCCTCGGTCTGTCTCTCCCCCTGCCCGCCACCAGCTATTCCGCGGCAGAGTATACGCTCTTGGCAAGGCCGTCCATTTAACCTGCTTCCCAGAAAACAGGATGGTTGGGCAGGCAGACTCAGCCAGCACCTTGGTGGGAAACAGGGCGGTGGACCTCAGCTCAGGCTTTTCTTGCCCGTACTCCCTGGGGGCCGGGTTGGGAGGTAGCCCGAAGCTGCCTTGGCTTACCTGGGTCAGAAATAACCTCAGTTCAACTCACAGCCAGGCAGAGGCAAGAGCTTTGAGCTCCTGGAGCTGGGGAGAGGGGAAGGATAAGCCTTGGCCCAGGAGTCTGATCAGGGGCACTTAGCTGGGAGCCTTGGGTAAAGCCCCCCATCTCTGAGTCTGTTACCTCATTTGTTTGATGGGCATAAGAGTGCCCTTTAGAAATGTGTCTGAATACAAGGCTTCCGAATGCAAAAATGAAGTCGTCGTTACCCCCTTCTCTCCCCTTCCAGGAGGACACTTCCACAGAGAACCCTGGGAGATGTCTGGCACAGAGAAGATGCTCACTTAATGTAGGTGCACTGCTCCAGAAGTGAGGTCTGGGTCTCAGTGTGTCGGAGGGTGCCTTCCGTCCTTATCTCTACAAAGGTGACCTTTCCTTCCGCTTCCTCTCTGGCTGTCCTGCCCTGGCCGGACCCCATAGGGATCGTGGTTCTGGCTTGAGACGCTGCATTCCTCTCTGGCCGGGCCCGCCGAGACCCAGAGCCCAGGGAGGACTCCTTCCCCTCCTCGATGCTCGTCCTGCAAGTCCAGACGCCGTCAACTCCAAGGCGTTCCCTCTGGGCCCGGGCCAGAGTAGCTGCGGCCGAGCTCCTCCCTCCCCCCCGCCAGCCTCCTTGGGTGCAGACAGCCCAGCACAGGCAGGAAGGGCCTTCTGTTTGCCTTGGCTGGTGGGGAAGAGATTAGTGCTCACTTTCTGTTTGGACTCTTGTATCTAACTAACAGGCAGGCCCGTGACGTCGAAGCAAAGCACACTTGAGCCTTGAATGAGTTTGGGCCCTGTTCCTGAGGCCCGGCCACTGCAGAGGTGTCTGGAGGTAGGAAGGGGTGATAACACCACCCCTTGGGTATATGGAGAAATGTAATGGCCGTCTGTCAGCTGTCCCTACCCAGAGTCCACGGCCCTTACTTTGGGTAATGCCTCCTCAGAAGACCACTTCTCCCCGACCTCGACTTTAGAGGCAAGCATGGATCCCCGGACACACACGGAGACTCCCCCTTGGTGGTTTTGCAGCAGCTACGGGGAAAGAGGCATTTGCTTTTTTGTGGGATTTGCCAGGCTGATGGAACTGCTGGCGGCCATCCTGTTCTCTGCTTGAGGTCAAAGCCAACAAAGAAGAAAAAGCTCAGAGATGGAGAGAATATGCTGTGCAGATATCCATAAGCCCCTGGATTGAGCCATGCCTGAAGCTAACTCTACTCCTGGATTAACCCGATTATATGAGCCAATGCATTTCTTCTGTGCTAAAATTATCCTAAGTGGGGTTTCTGTCATAGAAAGGAGCCTAATAAAACAGTGTTTTTCTTTGGTTTCATTAAGAAAAAAAAAAATCAACTCTGAGGTATACTTTGCATGCAATAAAATCTACCCATTCGAAGTGCTCAAGTCCTAAATTTTATCAAATGTGTACACCCTGGTAACTACCACTGCAGTCGAGATGTAGAACATTTCAAGTTCTCTTATTCCCCTTTATAGTCCTTTACCCTGAACAACCACTGACCTGCCTTTGTTGTAGAGATTTTGCCTTTCTAGAACTTCATATAAATATTATCATTTAGTGTTTACTCTTCTGTGTCTGGCTTCTTTTATTCAGCAGGTCTTTGAGACGCACCCATGTTGTGTGCCTAAGTAGTTTATTCCTTATTTCTGGGAAGAATTCCACCGTATGGATGTGCCACAGTTGGCTTAGCCGTTTATCCGATGATGGACATTTAAGCTATTTCCAGATTTTGACTATCACGAATAAAGCTGTTCTGAACATCGGGGCGCCTGGGTGGCTCCGTCAGTGAAGCATCTCAATCTCTGCTCGGGTATGAACTCAACGGTTTGTGGGTTCCAAGCCCCGTGTTGAGCTCTGTGCCAACAGAGCAGAGCCTGCTTCGGATTCTCTCTCTCTCTGCCCCTCCCCTTCTCAGGCTCTTTCTCAAAATAAATAAACTTAATTTTTTTTTTTTTAATAAGCTGTTTGGACATTGAACGCAAGTCTTGGTGTGTGCCTATGTTTCCATTTTTGTGCCCAGACATCAGTCTCATTTTACAGCGGAGAAGACTAAGGGTCAGAGAGGTAGAATGACTTACCCAAGGTCACACAGCTGGTGGGTCCTGCGGCTTGCACGGGGAACACGAGTAGGGCAGTTACGTAGCACAGGTATCTGGGTGTTCCTTAATAAATGACCTTGGACTGCTTGGGTTGGGAGCTCGTGGACTCTTGTGCTCAAGAACGTCGTGGCCAGGAGGGACGGTCAAGATGAGTTATAGCCGTGTTCCTCACCTTTGTGTGGCCCTTGTTTTTTTCCCCCTGTGGATTCCACCGTTAGAGATTGTATCTCATAAACAGACTGCATTCAGGAAGCCAGACTCTGCTTCCCCAAACATAAAGATGCATCCAGAACTATATGAGCTGACAGTCACTGAGCAAGCTTGTATGAAGATTTACAGTTGAAATTGCTCTGGCCCAAACTGGAGACCTGATTTTTCGGGCTCGGGACCAATCACGGAGCCGTCTCAGAAGTCGGAGGATGACAAGTGGGTAAGCCCTTAGTCCAGCCTCTCCTCTCACAGGTGCTCCCGCCCAAGCGCTGCCTTCTGGTCTTCTACTGAGGTCAGCCCTTGGAGGTCAAGTGCCTGTTGTGAATGCAACAGGGGTCAACTCCCTAGATCCAGACTCAGGGTCATCCCTGGTCCAGCTGTCTGGAAGCCAGATGCATCTTTGGGCCTTCCTCTCCTTCAGCGGAGCCACCTGCACTGGGAGTCCTGGCTAATACAGCTGAGCCAGGACCTCACCCTTCAGCAAAGCTTCTCCCAAGTTCTCCAGGCAGTCAACGAATGGCCAGTCCAGTTCACCTCCAGGGAGGCAGGGACAGCCACTGCTAAGTGTTTTACACGCATGATCTCATATCCTCTCAACAACCCTAGGGGAGGAACTGTTGTCCTCACTTTACTGTGAGGGAAACTGAGGCACAGAGCTGCAGCTGTATCACACCTGGAATGTGGGTGCCTCGCCTGTATCCTGTGTGCCCCTGAAGATTCTATCTGCCTCCTGTGCACCAGACTCCTGGCTGCTTGCTCTGTTTCTACCATGGCTGTGCCACAACTGAAGCTGACCCCTCCCAGGCCACATCCCAGGGTAAAGGGTCTGGCTCCCGAATGGCCACCGAAGGGGCCACCAATGCAACCCTTAAGCACACAGGGAGTCAGTTCCCATACTTTGAGCCACAGGACGTGCGACGGGGGCATAAGTGCCTCCCCTCCTTCCCTTGGACCACTGGAGGCACGTTTTCCTTGTGTGGTCTGTTACAAAGCAGCGACCGTGTGGTTACACATCACCTCACATTTCTTCCCAAACTTCTCTACCTCCCCTCTCTCTACCTTGAAGTTCTACCTCTAAGTTATCAGTGCTCCGTTTTCTGGGGAACACAGTCTGGCTCCTGGGTCTGCACTACAACTGCTTCAGTGAACGCTGAACAAGAGAAAGAGGCATTACGTCATTGCCCTGAAGACGGAAAACAGGTAGGGGACAAGGACAGTGCCAAGTTCATCAGCTCATTCCCCCTTAACTCCCCCGCACACACCTGTTCACTGGGTTTAATCAGTCGCATCTTCTCTGACCTCCCCCGTGAAGTTCATAGCCTGTGGTCTCCCCCACTAACCTCCGTCCGGTAGCGAAGAGTTCATGTTCCTTGATTCCCCCACTTGCTCGTATGTGATACTGGCAAGGTACTTGGCCTCTCTGACCACCTTCCCCATCTGTGAAATGGGAACAAGAATGGTCTCACCACATAGGACCGTTGAGAGGTTTAACTGACCCTTAGTTTTGTGCCTGGCACATCGTAGGTGTAGACGCCATTGTTGAGCAGCCCAGTTCAACGTCGCCTCTTCCAGTTACGGCCCCGCTCTCTCTTGAAAACCCCCCTCCTCCGTTCTCAGTCCCTACTGAGTAAATAGGGCTATCCCCCACCCTATTCCCAAGCCTGTCACCGGACCCAGCCCAATCAGCACCTCCCAATACTGACCTCAAATATTGGCTCATGCCTGGGCATGAGACCCAAGTTGGACTGGTCCTTGTAACAGTGTCCTGAAGTTTCTGGAACAGTAAGGAAAGAGGTGCTTGCTCTTTGCTGAGATCATTAGCTTGGAGCTGCGAGAGGCCATTTTTACTACTTAAGAATGATGTCAGAAGACAGCGGAGCCAGGAGGTGGAGCAGGACACAGAATGCTGATGATGTCTTTGGAGCTCCTGGATCCAGTCATGCCATAACCCCTGCTATTTTTAGGAATGAACACACAAACCAAATTTTTTTTTATTTACATAAGCCAGTTTGGGTTTTCTATTGCTTAAAACTGAAGTGGTCTTGACTAATCCAGTAGGTTCTCTGTATAACTGCTGCTGTTATTGCAATTAATATTATTATTATTATAAACACATTATCAGGCAGGTGCAGCCATGGGGATGCCTGGGCCAGGTTCCCTCGGGGGGATACTGCTGCCCTGCGTACATTATACCCTGGATCTCAGCTTCCCGAGGGGGGTGGGATTCGTGTCTCAGGGAACTGGTGGGTGCTGCAGGGTAGGTGGGCTAAGGGACATCTGCTGAATGAAAAGTGAAGTAGGCTTATCGCCCCCTACCGCCTCCATTGTGCCCTGCCTTCCAGCTCCCACGCCAGGAACACATTTGCCCTCGTTGCTTGTCCTTGGCTCATGTGCAAACCCACCCGGGTGTCCTCCAGACCATCTTGGCAAACTGGTCTGTTGTTTCCACAGACCTCATTCACCCCCATATCTGTTCAGAGAGTGTTTTTAAAACCCTTTATTAAAAGTGATCGTTATACGGGACGCCTGGGTGGCTCAGTCGGCCAAGAGTCAGACTCTTGATTTCTGCTTAGGTCATAATCTCACGGTTGTGAGATCGAGCCCCTATCGGGGGCTCACAAACAGTTACAACCAGTAACTCACATGGTTTAAAGACTTCACTCTAAGGCCAGAAGCCCTAAAACACCCAGAAGAAAACATAGGGAAAAGCTCCTTGATATAGGTCTTGGCAATAATTTCTTGGATGTAACACCTAAAGCGCAAGCAACAAAAGAAAAAACAAGAAGGAGTACATCAAACGAAAAGCTTCTGCGCAAAAGAAATTATCGACAACACCGAAAGACACCCTACAGAATGGGAAAAAACATTCACACAACCTATCTGATAAGGAGTTAATATCCAACATATATAAAGAATGCATGCAACTCAGTAGTGAAAAAAGCAAGTAGTTTAATTTAAAAATGGGCAAAGGGCCTGAAGAGACATTTTTCCAGAGAAGATGTGCAAATGGTCAACAGGTACATGAAAAGGTGCCCAACATCACTCATCATCAGGGAAACCCAAGTCAAAACCACAATGAGAGAACACCTCGCACCTGTCACAATGGCGAGTATCCAGAAGACAAGAGATGATCGATGCCAGTGAGGATGTGGGGAAAGGGGAATTGTGAACGGATGCAGTCACTAAGGAGAACAGAATGGAGGCTTCTCAAAAAATTAAAAAGAGAAATCGCATATGATGCAGTAATTCCACTACTGGGCATTCACCCAAAGAAAACAAAAATAGTTCGAAAAGCTACACGCACCCCTGTGTTTCTTGCAGCATTATTTACAATAGCCAAGATACGGAAGCGACTTAAGTGTCCATCAATAGATGAATGGATAAAGAAGATGTGGTGTGTATGTATACAATGGAGTATTGCCCATAAACAAGAATGAAATCTTGTCACTTGTGACAACATGGACGGACCCTAGAGGGTGTTATGCTAAGTGAAATAAGTCAGACAAAGACAAGTATCATATGACTTCACTTAGAGGTCAAATCTAAAAGCAAATGAACAAACCAACCAAAAAACAATCAGACTCTTAAATACAGAAAACAAACCGGTGGTTGCCAGAAGGGAAGTGGGGCTGGGTGAAGGAGGTGAAGGGGATCAAGAGGTATAAACTAGTTATGAGATCAATAAACCATAGAGATGAAAATACAGCGTAGGAAATAGAGTCAATGATAGTGTAATAATGTTGCATGGTGACAGGTGGTGACTCTACTTATCATGGTGAAGCTTCGAGTAACGTATAGAATGTTGAATCACTATGCCACACCTGAAACTAATATAATGTCAAATATGTCAACTATACTTCAATAATACATTTTTAAAACTTTTTTCTAAATGTTTATTTTTGAGAGACAGAGCACGAGTGGGGGAGGGGCAGAGAGAGAGGGAGACACAGAATCTGAAGCAGGCTCCAGGCTCCTGGCTGTCAGCACAGAGCCCGACGCGGGATCCAACTCCTGGACCGTTAAGACCATGACCTGAGCTGAAGTCAGACGCCCAACCGACTGAGCCACCCTAAATTTAAAATTTTAAGTCTACACGCCCCCCAAATTTAAAAATGCTCCAGCCATTCCATTTTCAGGAATATATCAGAAGAAAATGAAAACACTATGTCAAAGGCATATATGCACCCCCTATGTCCATAGCAGCATTGTTTAAAATAGCCAAGACATGGACATAATCTAAGTGTCGACTGATGATAAAGAAAATTTGATACACAGACATGCACACACACACACACACACCCGGATTATCAGCCATAAAAAAGAAGGAAATCTTGCCGTCTGTGACAACGTGGACGGACATTGAAGGCATTATAATAAGTGAAACAAGTCAGAGAAAGACAAATACTGTATGATTTCACTTATATGTAGAACCTAAAAAAAACAAACTAATAGAAAAAGAGATCCGATCTGTGGTTACCAGAGATGGGGGAGGGCATGGGGGAGGGGATGAAGGTGTTCAAAAGGAAAGGTACACACTTCCGGCAATAAGATGAGTAAGTACTGGGGATGTAATGTACATGACGATAGTTCACACTGCGGTCTGGTGTATCTGAAAGTTAAAAGAGTAGGTCCTACGAGTTCTTGTCATCACAAGGAGAAAAAAAACAACATGTTTTTTCTCTTTTTTTCTTTTCGTCTCTGCAGGAGATGATGTATGTACACTAAGCTTACTGTGGTAATAATTTTACAATATATGCCTATACACCTCAAGCTCTTATTTATTTTTTTATTATTGGTTTTTGTTTAAAACGATTTTTTATGGAATACTACGTGGCAATGAGAAAGAATGAAATAGGGCCTTTTTGTAGCAATGTGGTTGGAACTGGAGAGTGTGATGCTAAGTGAAATAAGTCAGGCAGAGAAAGACAGATACCATATGTTTTCATCCTTCTGTGGATCCTGAGAAATTTAACAGAAGACCACGGAGGAGGGGAAGGAAAAAAAAAAAGGGAGGGAGGGAGGCAAACCATAAGAGACTCTTAAAAACTGAGAATAAACTGAGGGTTGATGGGGGGTGGGGAGGAGGGGAAGGTGGGTGATGGGCACTGAGGAGGGCACCTGTTGGGAGGAGCCCTGGGTGTTGTATGGAAGCCAATTAGACAATAAATTTCATATTAAAAAAACAATCTTTTAATGTTTATTTTCAAGAGAGACAGAGACAGAGAGCAAGTGGGGGAGGGGCAGAGAGAGAGGGAGACACAGAATCCATAGAAGTTCGAGCCCCGCATCGGGCTCTGTGCTGACGGCTCAGAGCTTGGAGTCTGCTTCAAATTCTGTGTCTGCGGCGCTCTCTGTCTCTCCTGCTCGCACACTGTCTGTCTCTCTCTCTCTCTCTCTCAAAAATAAACATCGAAAAAAATTTTAGAGTGTTGTGCGCTAATTATCCCTCAATAAAACTGGGGTGCGGGGGAAGTGTCCATTATGCTAGGTGCCAGAGAGATGCAAAAATGGATAATGCTTTGTCTGCCTTCAGGGAGCTTCTGTTTTAGTGGGGATATACATTGACAATTTGGGGACAATTACGTAAGTGTTGGCATTTGGATAATTAACTGGTATTCTGCAGACCAGATCATGAAACAACTCTAAAGAGTATCTTCTGGTTTTAAGCTAAGCTGGAACTAATCAGTTTATCTTTTAAAAGCTGGCAATGTAGGTAGGTGGCCCTGGGACTCTGGGAAGATAGAGAGTTGCCTACTATGTGCCAAGTTCTGTACTCCGGCCTCCCAAACCAATCTAATAGCTACATTGGAATAATCATCCCATTCTACTGGTGGAGAAACAGGCTCAGAGAGGGGAAGATTCTTCCCTGGGCAGAAATAGGATCCGGACCCAAGTCACTGCGCTGTAGCTGGGAGTCCCTGGGGGGGCCTTTGGCATTGATAAGACTTCTGGATGCCCCATGGCAGTGCAGGTTGTCAGCTGGTTCCCACAGATCCTTGTGTAATTAGCATCGTGGCTTTTCCACGCTCTCCCTGGGGGTAACAGCTATTGGTTTCCTTATCTGCATCTCCCATCCTGACTCCCAGTAGGAGTGACATGTTGCAGTCAACTCCGCGCCTTCCACACCTTGTACCCTGTACTGGGCTGGCCCATGGGAATCTCAGCATCATGGGTTACCTGTTGGCTTGGTCCCCCAGCATCCTTTCTCCCTTTCTTCCGCTAAGCCCCACCCTTTCCTGGAGAACCTCTCCTCCACGGCTCTACCTGGCCCTGGGGTATTTCAGCAGTCCTGGCAACCAGGGGGGCACGTGACCCTGGTGAAGCCAATCACAGTTCAGCACGTCTTGGATTGGCCCAAGAAGCGGACACCTGATCCAATCAGAGTCCTTCCCTGGAATATTCTGAGTTTTCCCCTTGGATCGTGAACTGTAAGCGTCAGACTCCAGAGCTCCCAGTGTGGTGGAGTTTGGGGGAACTCCCAGCTCCCAGTTTGGTGGAGTTCGCTTTTCCATGTCTGGCTATTTTTTATAGCCTTTTTTATAGCCTATAGCTATAGCCTTAGTTCGCTTACCCTCCTACCTCCTTCTCAACCAAAGTGGATAGTTTTCACGGCTTTGTCCACCTGGTGACTCAAAGGATTGAAAGCCACGAAACTGCATTTACATGACTATAATCGTTAAATCCTGTTTACTGTTTACCCCCTCCTCTTAGCTGAAGCTCACTGCACTGGGGTTGGTGATGGCCAAGAGGGCCCAGCTTACTCAAATTTGGTTGAACTGGATGAGATCTATCCATGGGTCAGGGAGACAGAGCTCGTCCAGGGCTGGCTTCGCAGGCCTGTGACCTGAGCAGTCACCCTGGACCTGTGCCCAGAAGGGGAAATTCATAATCTCCACAATTCTGGGGCCAGTGCTGAGCTCCTGGCTGATAGAGGCCTGAGCCTCCTGGGAAAGCCTCCTCCGGTGGGGAGGCAGGGCAGGGTCCTTAGGCAGGTCCTGAAGCGGCCCCAGGAAGCTAAAGTGAGAGGCCGTGGACCTGAGCATGGCTGGTGAATGTGGCCCACCTTGTGAGATCAGGATGGGCATCTCCAAGCTCCTTCCAGAGAGCTGAAAGTTTGGCAAACTTGGGCTGCATGAGGGAGGTGGGGTTATCCCCACATTACAGAGAAGTATCAAGGCTGAAAGGTCTGCCCAAGGTCCCACTGCTTATAAATGGCAGGTCCCAGGTTCAAATTGCAGCCTCTGACTCCCAGCCCCCAGCCCTCTCTGCTCCTTCATCCGCCCCCAGAGCAGTGCTGCATATGGTACAGCACCCGGGTTTCAGTTTCCAGGCCTTGCTCCCAATTTGCTGTGTGTCCTTGAGGGAGGCACTTGCCCTCTCTGGACCACCTACCCCAGGCCCCACTGAGGGAATGGAGACTCCCTTTTTAAAAGTCTCTTTCATGGGGCGCCTGGGTGGCGCAGTCGGTTAAGCGTCCGACTTCAGCCAGGTCACGATCTCGCGGTCCGTGAGTTCGAGCCCCGCGTCAGGCTCTGGGCTGATGGCTCGGAGCCTGGAGCCTGTTTCCGATTCTGTGTCTCCCTCTCTCTCTGCCCGTCCCCCATTCATGCTCTGTCTCTCTCTGTCTCAAAAATAAATAAAACGTTAAAAAAAAAAAATTAAAAGTCTCTTTCACATAGAATCAAATAATAGGAAAGAGTACGCTTCTTCTAAAGACAGATTCCAGCTAATAAATGCAGGAGGAATGAAATACAAAACATAATACCACTTTTGCAGTCCCTAACAAATTAATTGCTTGAACGGCTGCTAACAATACAACAAAAAGAGGAAAAGACACCATGTTCCTCCTGACAGAAGACCTCAACACCATCTAATGGTGCAGTCTTGCCAAAAGCAAAAAACAAAAAAACAAAACACCACAAACTTGAATGTGATCAAACCTCTGCTTCTAACTGCCAAGTCACAGGCACAGGATAGAGGAACACATTCAACTACACCGCAGGGCAGCAATGAGCAAAACGTCACAAGACAAACAACTCCTTCCTTCCAGTGAATACGTAAAAGCAAAACAAAACTCTAGACCCAAAGAAACTCCAAAGATTTACCCACCAGTTACAATGTGTAGACCTCGTCTGGATCAAAATTGACACTATAAAAAAAAGCAATTAGGAAAAAAGAACGATCATGTAACAACTGGACATTTGAACACTGACTGGGTCTTTGATAACGTTAAGAATTATTAATATTGGGGGGGGGGACGCCTGGGTGGCTCCGTCGGCTAAGCGTCCGACTTCGGCTCAGGTCATGATCTCACAGTTCGTGGGTTCGAGCCCCGCATCGGGCTCTGTGCCGACAGCTCAGAGCCCGGAGCCCACTTGGGATTCCGTGTCTCCCTCTCTCTCTGCCCCTCCCCACACGCGCGTGCTCTCTCTCAAAATAAATAAACACTTAAAAAAATCAAAAAGAAAAAGACAACACTGAGAATTATTAATATTTTTGGTGTAATAGTGGTCTTCTGGTTATGGTTTAGCTTGTAAGGAAGAGTCCTTTTAGAGACATACGCTGACGTATTCATGGGCGAAATGATGTTATGTTTCGCATCTGCATCAAAATAATGCTGGAGGAGGGGTGTGGACTGGGGGGAGGGTCTGGATGGGGCAGGATGGGCCGTGGATCCCTGGATGCCAGAGCCCAGTGATAGGAATGTGACAATTTGTTATATTGTTACTTCTGGTTTAATGAATAACTTTTAGTTTTTAAAAAAAGTTCCTTCAGCCCATAGGAAGGGTCCATGGTGGCCAGACTGAGTGGGAGAGAGGAAGAATAACCCCACTTTTTTGGAGGACGGTTGGGGGGCTGATTTAGGGGACACCAGGTCTTTAATCTTTCTTTTTAAAATTTTTTTTTAATGTTTATTTATTTTTGAGACAGAGAGAGACAGAGCATGAACAGGGGAGGGTCAGAGAGAGAGGGAGACACAGAATCCGAAGCAGGCTCCGGGCTCTGAGCTGTCAGCACAGAGCCTGATGTGGGGCTCGAACTCACAGACCGTGAGATCGTGACCTGAGCTGAAGTCGGACACTTAACCGACGGAGCCACCCAGGCGCCCCAGGGGGACACCAGGTCTTGCGACTCCCTCCCCACCACCGTGGCCAGGCTGGGCCCTGCAGTGTTGTGGTCACTGGTGCCCAGACGCCAGTCTCAAGTGTGGCTTTCTCAGTGATTAGATGAGTTCACGGAGCTGGACGCGGTCATTGTAGAACTCTGGCCCCAGTCCACAAGCCCAGCTCTCCCCTTCCTGGGGGACGCTGGCTCCACATTCCAGGCACATCCTCAGCCACGTCAAGCCATCTGGCCACCAGCACGGGGCAGGAGAAGGGGCAGCAGCTGGTGGGAACTTCGAGGGCATTCCCAGCCACATGTCCCACAATGGCCCTGGTACTGGTGGTGTGGCCAGGGCCGGGCGCAGAGGACCCTCAGGCCCACCACCCAGGAGTGTTCCCCTGTGGGAGCGTGCATGGACCACCTTGGTGCCCCGAAGTGCTACGTGACCTTGACAAGATGCTTTTCCCTCCCTGAGCCTTGGGTTCCCCGTCCAACAGAAGGCGGCTCAGCGTTTCTCAGTGGGCTGCTATTGACCTTTGGGATGGACAATCCTTCCCAGTTAGGATTCTCAGCCCCCTGCCCCTTAAATGCCACTTAAATGTCACTTGGCAGGGGCGCCTGGGTGGCTTGGTTGGTTAAGCGTCCGACTTCGGCTCAGGTCATGATCTCACAGTCCGTGAGTTTGAGCCCCGCGTTGGGCTCTATGCTGACAGCTCGGAGCCTGGAGCCTGTTTCAGATTCTGTGTCTCCGTCTCTCTCTGACCCTTCCCTACTCGTGCTCTGTCTCTCTCTCAAATATAAATAAAACATTTTTAAAAAAATTTTTTTAATGAAAAAAAAGAGCGTGAGTGTGTGAATACGTGTGCAGGTGAGCGCGAACAACCGTGTGAGCGCGTGTGTGCGTACCCCCAAGCGTACACACGGGCTGCTCATTCCTTCATCCTGGCCCTTGTCCTCACGGAGCATGTAATCTAGGGGATCCAGTGGAGGGGAGAGAAAAGAAGAAAGCAAAGCCAAACACATTCCACAAATTAGACCAGGGCTCTGGAGATAACTGGAGACGGAGAATGCCAAGGGCTGAGTGGGGAGAGCCCTCTGGATGGGGTGGTTGGGGCTGACCTCTCAGAGCAGGTGGCGCTCCAGCTTATTTACAGGGGACATGTGCCGGGCTTGGGCCACCGAAAGCACTCTCCTTCCCAGCAGGCTTTGGGGGGGATTACGTCTTCCCCACTGGACAGAGCCTACCAAGCTCCCTCCGCCCCACCCCGGCCACAGGGTGGACACGGGACCCCAGCGCGGCCGGTCAGAATCTCCTTCTGCCTCAGGTGGAGTGACGGAAGGTTGGCGACCCCCTGTCGCCTCCTGCCCTTCCTGCCAACTCGGCTCTCTGGAGCCGTCCCTGTCCTTGCCCATGCCCAGGCCTGGTTTCCAGCCTTCCCGTCCATTTTCTGAGCTCGTGTGGGTGTGGCCATCTCTGTGGGTTTGGTTTTGGCTTTGGAATGAGCCAAGCAGAGCACAAGGGGCACAGATGAGGCTCCCCGGGAATCCCCCTCCCATCATGCGTCGGGAATGGGGTGCAGAGGAGCCGCGGGCACCTCTCCCTGGCACCCGCGCGTGCACACTCACTCGTGAGCCCTAGCCGGCCTCACGGGGAGGAAACGCCAGCTGCATGTCTGTAAGCCCCTTTCAGCCTCCCCAGAAGCTCTCCCCGCTTCCTCTGAGGCCATGTCAGTGGTGTGGGCCTGGTCGCCTGGGCGGGCCTCCGGTGGGGGCCTGTGACTCAGGGCTCAGTCAGGCAGAGGCAGGATGTCAGCGCCATTCACTGGGCCGCGAGGAATCTCACTCTTCTATTTATAGGCAGCGCAACTGCTGGCCCAGCCTGGCGGGAAGAAGCAGCCTCTGCTGCTGGGGGTGGGGGTGGGGGGGTGCGTTGACTAGAAGCCATGGGTCCAGGACCAGGATGAAGCCAGGCCTCGCCGCCCCCTCCACCTGCCTCAGGGGGTTCCTGACTAGGAGCGAACTGGACTAGCTCTCCCACTCCAGAACAGTCAAGGCTAGGGCAGGCCAGGACATTGACCACAGAGCCTGCGTGATCCGTGAAGTGAGCAACCCAGAGGTGATGGCACCTGGGTGGCTTGGCCTGTCATGGCCTTGAAAGCAGGGGGGGAGCTGGAAAGGGGTCAAGTGAAGGTGGAACCCAGAGGCCAGGCATCTTGAAGTTCGGCCCCAGAGAACTTACCCTCCACTTCCCGTGTTGGGGTCCCAACTTGCTTCATCTGTCAAAGACCCCTGATCCCACCTACCATCTTGCCCCACGGCCAAGATGGCTCCTTGTTCTTAAGGAAGCTGAGATTTGCTACCTACTAGGAGCCGGGCCCTGTCTTGATACGTAAGTGTTAATAAGCCCATTTTGCAGAAGTCAAAACCGAGGTTCAGCGTGGTTAAGGACTTGCCTGGCTTTGGGCATGTGCACGAGTGTGCACTACGTGTACAAGTGTGTTAATGGGAGCTACATTACCCTGGTCGTAGGGGTGCCGTGAGGAGTGAATGCGATGACCCTGCCTGTTATCTGTCCCCATCTCTTTATGGAGCGCCCAACCACCTGGTTGACTTTGTCCTCGGCTGCGCATGTATGTCTCATCAAATTGGAAGGTTCTCGTGTTACGTGTTTGTCTGTCTCCTGCACTGGGCGAGGTGAGGAAAGAGTCTCCCTCCCCCCGGAACTGCAGCCCCCAGCTTGGAACCTGGAGCGAGAGGTTGCTCAGGAGAGCCTGTTGCCCTCAAGGGTCCTCCGAGGCTCTCCCACCCTCAGACTCTGCCTCTGCTCTAGCGGCCCTCCCGTGGGCCCCGCCGGGTGGGGTCTGTGCCCTGGGCAGATCCTCACAAAACCAGAAGGGCCCCTGCTTCCCGAGGGGCTGCAGGAGTGGGAGCCAGGCTGCAGGCTCCAGGCCCTTCGTCCCCATGTCCTTGTGGGAACCCATTTCCTGAACGAGGGACCCTTCTAACGGAGGCTCCTCGCCCTTCCTTCTTTTTAAATGGTTTTTTTTTTTTTTACATTTATTTATTTTGGATAGACAGAGAGACACAGAGCATAAGTGGGGGAGGGCCAGAGAAAAGGAGACAAGAATCGGAAGCAGGCTTCAGGCTCCGAGCTGTCAGCACAGAGCCCGACGCGGGGCTCAAACCCACAAACCACGAGATCGTGACCTGAGCCGAAGTCGGACGCTCACCTGACCTAGCCACCCAGGTGCCCCTCCTCGCCCTTCCTTCTACCCCAGGCACCTGGCCTCCTAAGGTGATCAACAAGCCTCAGGGGCTCTTCTGAGTCTTGCAAATGTTGCAGCCTCTGACAGTCTCCAAAGGTCACAGACTTTTCTCTTCCAAGCAGGACACAGTGAGGGCACATAGGAGGGAACAGGGCTGGGGTGGAGCGGGGAGGGTTGGTTCTGAGAGGCTCCCTGAGGGGCTGAGGAGGAGTTCTTGTAAAGGAAAAAGGGGGTGAAACCTTGCGGAAGGGAGGTAAACGTTCAAGAATGTGGGAGAAGGACTGAGGCGTGGAGTCCTGGGGTGAGGTAGGCAGTGGTGGGAGGCTGATCTCTAGGGCCTGGGTCAGGCTGAGCCTCCTTCTGAACACAAAAACTGGAGCCCGTTTCAGGCAGGGTGCTGCTTAGAAAGGTCCCTCTAGCCATGGGGGGAAGGGGAGAGGGGAGTCCTGGGAGAGAGCTATGATGTGGTGTTGACCTGCCTCCCCCAGGCCCGGCGCACACTGGTGAAGGTTGGGGTGACCAGAGGCGGGAGAGGAGGAGCCCCTGAGGAGGCCCAGAGAGACCCCGTCAGCGGCGCCAGCTGGATGGGTGCAGAAATGACATCATTTTCGTGTACTTAACACAAGGTAAACAGGCGTGGAAAAACCCAAGTACTCATTATCTAACTTAGTAGCTGGCTGCTGGCTCCTTAACAACCGGTTTCCTGGGATTCTGCAGGGGTGGGGGGGGGAGCCGGAGCGGAGGGGTTTCCCCTCCCTGTGCACACAGTGTATGTCGCTGGCCCCTTGGCCTAGGCCTCTTCCTTTGAGTCACTCCCTACATGTTCATGGAGCTCAGGGCCTGCTGAAGGCCAGGCGATGGGCTAGCCACGGGGAGAGAGCAGGAGCAAGCGTGGTTGGGGGATTTGATCGGAGCGGCCGGGTGGGCTTGAGGCCTCAGAGCACAGGAAGGAAGTGGGGAGGCCCGCGGGGAGGCAGTCAGAAGTCTCCCAGCATAAGCAGGACGAATTCTAGAAGACGCCTTGGAGATCAGCCAGTCTGACCCTGGATTCTACAGGTGCATAAACTGAGGCCCTGAGAAGTGAAACGATGTATCAGATACTGAGAGAGAGAGAGAGAGAGAGAAGCAGGGTCAAGACTAAAACCCAGGTGTTCTGATGTCCGTGCTTCTTTCTGACAGATCCACTGAGCACTGTCGGACTTTAAGAATAGGAAAGAAAGAAAAAAACCAAAGCACGTGGTCTGGCCTTCGCCTCAACACTCCCCAACCAGGCATGCACGCATGTGGGCTCTCTCCAGAGGGTCAGAGAGAGAAGTGTCTTCTTGCCGGGGTGGGTCCCAAGTGCTTTGCCTTGGTCCCTGGAACACACCCCACAATCCAGTCCGAGGCTTCCTCCCGGTGGAAAGAGCCTACGGATGACAGACGGTGGCCAGACAGCCTCGGGAGAACTGACTGTGAGCTGTCATTTGCTGAGGCAGTGCTGGGAGCACCTGTCCCCTCTCCACTATCCCTTCGTGGAAAGCCCCAGTGAGGGGACAACTTTCCAGTGGGGGGCCGGCAATGCAAGTCTACGCAGACAGCTCACAACAAACACTTGGCAATACTTCCTTTTTCTAATGTCAGTTGAGTAAAACAGACAGCATGGAGAAAAGCTGGAGAACTGTAGCCCTGTGACTTTGGACAGAGAGATCGTCAGTTCCCCCGGGCCCCAGGTCCCCCATTCGTATTGAACCCTCAGTGTCCCTAAACTTCACTAACTTGTGAGTTTGAATAACTGCTTCATATTAATGCCCAAAGCTACTAAATCCAAGCCCCAACTTCTCCCAGCGGTGCTTTCTGGGAGCTCCCGAGGAGGTGTCCCGCCTGTCCTCCGGGGTTACTTGGTGACCCCCGAAAGATGGCCACACCCTACCCCCTAGAACCTGGGAATGATACCTTACATGGCAAAAGAGACTTTGCGGGTGTGATTAGGGATCCTGATTTGGGAAGATGATGATCTTGGATTATCCAGGTGAGCCCAATGCAGTCACAAGGGCCCCTGTAGGAGGGGACAGACGGGTCAGAGTCAGAGAATACGATGCAATGCCAGAAGCAGCGGGGACAAGGCTGAGGTCAGAGGGATTCAAGGAAGGGGCCGTGAGCCAAGACATGCGGGCAAGCCTCTGAAAGCTGCAAGAGGCAAAAATTCTTCCCAGAGCTGCCAGAAGAAACGCAGCTGTGCCAAAAATGAGATTTTAGGACTTCTGACCCCCAGACTGTGCGAGAAAAATGTGTAATGTCATAAGCTGTGACGTTTATGGTAGTTTGTTACAGCACCAAAAGGACACTGATGACGCAGGACTGAGGACAGATGGCCATTCACATACATTCCTCCTCGACCACCCTGCCTGTCCTCCTCTGCCCCTTCTCCTGGGCCACCGCCACACCCTTGGTGACTCGAAGCCAGCTGCCTCTGCTGGCTCCACATGCCGTGAACCAGCCAGGGACCAGGTTCAAGGGCATGACATAACCTACCCATTTAGCTTGTAAGCTGGGTGTATCTATGAACTGGGTTCATGGTTGCTTATAAGCTCCCATACCTCCCTGCTCGGGGTCTGGACCCCCGATATTGATGTCCCCAGTCCCTTCCTGCCTCCAGGTCTGTTCCCTAGCTCCTTTTCACTGGTGGCATTAGTTATCCCCCTCCCTGTGGCCCAGTCCAGCAGCTTCTTTCTGGAGAAACCACTGACAAGGGTCGATTATGCAGGATCTTTCCTTTCAAAGACTTTTACAACTTTCATTTAGTTATGCAAGGGGCAGAAGTTCCCTGAAAACAGTTCAGCAACAAAACAAAACAAAACAAAACAAAACAAAACAAAAGGACAGAACAACCGAGGTGTCCAGCGAGGAATGAACAGATAGTGAATGGATAAAGAAACACACACAATGGAATATTATTCGACCATGAAAAAGGAAATCCTGCCATTTGCAACAACACGGACGGATGTACCCTGAGGGTATTATGCTAAATGAGTAAGTCAGACAGAGAAAGGCCAACACCGTATGATCTCACTTATACGTGGAATCTTTAAAAACCAAAACACAACCCACAAACAAACATCAAACTCCTAGAGAAAGAGATCAGACTTCTGGTGGCCAGAGGCAGGGGTGGGGGAGGGGGATTGGACGAAGGTGGGCAAGGTGACTACCCCTAACACTGACGCACGGTGTATCCCAAAGTTAAGAGAGTCGCTCCTAAGAGTTCTCATCACACAGAAACAGAACAAAACAAAACAAAACAGTTTCTCTTTTTTTCTTTTTGTGTCATATGAGATGAGGGATGTTAACCAAACTTATTGTGGCAATCACTTCACAATGTATGCAGGTCAAGTCATTATGCCGTATGCCTTCAACTTATACAGTGCTCTATGCCAATTATATCTCAATGAAACAGGGGGGAAATAGAGCAAGGTATATTCAGCCTGTTGGGATAAATGGGGAAAAAGGAAGCGAATAAAAGTGACCTCTAATCCCGCTACATAGAGATAACAATCCAATAATCCGTTGCTGACATTTTCGTGTATATCTGATACAGACGTATCACACTTATCGCTACTGGACTATTATTTGTTCATTTTAACACAACCGCGATCATATCATCCGTGCAGCTCACACACAGGCTTTTTTCTCACTCGGCAAATACATGATACACTGCTTTCTGTGTCAACAGACACACGTCTACATCGCGGCTTTTCATGTGCATGTGGTATTTGCCTGTGTGAATGTCCTATATTGTATTAGGTCCATTGTTGGCCAGTTAGGTTGTTCCCGATTTTTCAGAACTGTAAACAATGTTGCTTTGTAAATGATTCTTGGCCCACTTTTTCAGCTATTTTGGGAGGATGAATTCCTAGAGGTGAAATCGCTGGATGGGAGGGTGTGCACATTTTTAAGGCTCTTGGTGCATATTTGTGGCCTGCTCTTAATTCCAGACCCATTTCTTTCCTGCTCTGGATTTGCCACCCAGTTTAGCGTGAGCTCGAGGACAAAGAAGTTTATAGGTGGTAAATCTGCTATTTGTAATTCTCCAGGCTACGTCTCCCCATTAATATGTATGATCGAAAAAATAAATAACTCTAGTTTCCATTTTTAAAATGCCAAGGCTATTCTCATCCTGATGTTCCAGTGTGCCCGGATCTTCCTAGTAGGAGTGAACATTGGATTCAATGCTGCCTCTCCCCTTCTAGAGTGAGAAGGTCCCAGAGGAAGCCAGAGACAGTGGACAGTGTAATTTCTCTGAATCTCAGTTCACCCATCTGCAAACTGTACTTTGCATTATTTTCCTGGGGAGTGGGGGGGGCGGGCAGGAACCTGGCTCGGGGTCAGACCTCTCACCCCTTGGGTTTTGTCCCACCCGCCTCGGGCCCACACGTTAGCACTGGACACTTGGATCCTCCTGGGCCCTGCTCCTGGCGATCCCTCTCCACATTTCCAGCCAGTCTCCCTCAAGAACAACCCCCAGATTTGCTCCACCTTAAAAGGCCCTTGAGCTCTCAGAAGGACAACCACACAAGAGAACAGAACATTACAGAAAATTGCTTGTCTAAAATAGACAAATAATTTTCATTTCATCCTTACCTCTGTGTTCTACTTTATCTGTCTCTTTTTCTACATAAACCAGGCATGAGGGTGATATTATTCTTATAAATTCTTGAGATGGATTACGTAATAACCTAGACTTGGAAACTGAAAAAGAAAGGCAAATGCTTGGTAAATGGACAGAAGTCTTTGCGACTATTTAAAGAGACAAAGCCCGGATCACTCTTTGCCTCCTGACGCTCCATAGCTACGTGGTCTCATTCTCGGGCTTTCCGGAGAGAATCTTCGCTGAGCCTGTTCAGAGCCGTATGGCCCAACTTCCTGGATAATCAGAATCACCTGGGATGCTTACGGAAATGCAGGTTCCTGAGCCCTAGGACAGACCTCTTGAATCCCATTCTCCCGGGGAGAGATCTATATATTTACAAATGTACATTATACATGTAACAATTGGCCCCAGGTAATTCGTAACATCAGGAAAATAATAAATATACTATTATAGAGGGAGAAATGCCTGTGGTTTTCAACCTTGGCTGAAAGTGACAGCCTCCTGGGGATGGAGATATATATATATATATATATATATATATATATATATATACACACTTAAAATTTTTTTTAATGTTTATTTATTTGGTGGGGGGGAGCAGAGAGAGAGAGGGAGACACAGAATCCGAAGTAGGCTCCAGGCTCCAAGCTGTCAGCACAGAGCCTGACATGGGGCTTGAACCCATGAATGGTGAGATCATGACCTGAGCTGACGTTGGACGCTCAACCGACTGAGCCATCCAGGTGCCCCTCCTGCAGACCTTTAAAAGTCTGACACCCAGTTAAATCAAAATCCCAGTTGTCTTGAGAACCATGTATAGGGGCCACTGGGAAGGCCTTTCCAACATGTGGACCAAGAGACCAGGGTTCTAGCACTGGCTTTGCCACCAACTCTTTGGGTAGCATCTCCAGTTGCCAGTTGCCACAAATACAAAATGAGGGGCCCGGACTGGCCCAGTGAGAGAACGCTTTCTGTTCCGTACATCAGTCTAATTGGAAGTGGCCGACAGGGTCCCAGCAGCGAGTCCCAATCTTGAAGATTCTGGGTCTGGAACTGGGCTGAACAGGAAAGAATGCCTTGATTAATGATGTCTGCCACCGGTGCACAGAGAGGGTGCTCACCCCTGTCTCAGGGCTCGCTGTGCCCGGACTAGGTCCCCTCCAAGCTTCAGTGACATAATGATAATGGCACCAGATTAGTTATGATGAAGAGTTTAGATAACCTATGCACATAGACCTTGCAACCTGTGAAGCGCTATCCAGATGCTAGTTACTATAGCAGCAGTTATTATTCTAGTCCGAGGATGCTATTTCTTCAACACTTTTCAAGGCAGAGTCATGAACAGCAAGCCGCCTGCCTGGGCCAGGGCAGGGCGAGGTGGGGTGTCTGGGTCTGAATGCACTCTTGAATGGGGAATCACTTGGGATTACAGTAGTGGATCATTGAACCCGCTAGGGGTTTCGAAGCTAGAACTTTTCTTTTTGCAACATGACTGAGAGAAGTGAACTCGTAGAGGGAAGACAATATAAAGGGTTCTGGATTCCACACTTGACCTTTAGCCAAAAGGCCGAGAAGCGACGGGGTTCTGGATCCCAAAAAACATCTCTGCCCCAACCAGAGCCTGCTAACCACATAGTCTTTCTACTTTCTACTTACGCACCCCATTCACCCCATCCATCCATCTACCCATCCACCCGTCCCTCCACCCAACCCTCTAGTCATCCGCTTGTGCATTCATCCACTTACTGACCTACTCTTACTGAGAATTGCCATGCACCAGACACGTGCTGGGTTCTGGGATACAGTCGGTGCTTCTGTGTCACACAACTCCAGGGAACAGCATTCACATAGGTGTTCACATAGATATCACACAGATAGATATTTGCGTAGATCCACTGGACATAGAAGTGAACAAGACAGAGAGACAAAGGTCTTTGCTGGCGTGGATCTTTCATTGTAGACGGGGGACAGACAATAAAGGAGAAAACAAAATGAATGAACAAGATCATTTCACACAGTGGTGAGTTCTAAGAAGAAACCAAAACAGAGTGATGTGACGGACAGTAATGGCGGGGGGACAGATTGGGTGCCTAGTTTGGATACAGTGGCCAGGAAAGGTGATATTTGAATAAAGGCAACAGCTTGCCATGTGAACTTCTGAATCTAGAGCATATCAGGCAGAGGGAACAGCAAGTGCAAAGGTCCGGAGGTGGGAAGAATTCTAGGAACCAAAAGAATGCCGGTGTGGCTAGAGCTGGGTGTGTGAAGGGTAGGGGGGTAAGAGCTCAATTAATTTTTGGCTTAAGGAACTGGGTGAATGATTGGTGCCATTTACTGAGATGGAGAAGACTGAGGGAGGAACAGATGGGCAGGGAAGTGAATCATGAGATCTATTTTGGCCATGTTATCCTTGAGGGCAATATCAGACATCCAAGTGGAGATACTGAGTAGGCCACTGGATTTAGTAATTTGGAACCTGGAGGTCAAAATGGAGGTATGAATTTGTTGGTAGACATGGGGGTTGACTGTCCAATATCCATACCCATTTTTCATGCTAGCTACTCGAATTTATGTTGCTGTGTCCATATCTCCTAATGTGCTTGGGGGAATAACTCTACCCCTGTGCTAGGAGTGGGATGTACAGCTAAAGTCTAAACCAACAATACACCCCATCCTCTGGTCATGTAACTGGTTCAGAAGTGGGCATTTGAGTCCATCTGAGGCCGCAGACAAGTGTTAGTTTCTCAGCTCTTTCTAGAGCACTCTGGAAGACACCTCCTCTCTCTCCTGAACACGTAGAATCTGGAAGTCATCGGCAGCCATCTTGCAACCATGAAGGGTAGAGAGGGTGACAGTAAGGTCGATTCAATGGAAGGTAGAGAAGAAGGACAAGGGAAAAAAGAAAAGGTAAACCTTCTGACACCAAGTCACTGGAGCCCATCCTACCTCAGAGTTTTATGAAACAAGAAATGCATCCAACGGTCTAGGCCAAATTGGGTTGAGGTCTCTGTTATTTGCAGCTGAACACAACCCAACTGATAATGGCCACGGGGCTAGTGACATCTGGGGAATGGGAGGGGGAGAGTGTAGATGAACCAGGAAGTGGGTGGGCCCGGAGGCAGGCTACTGAAAGGTTTCCAAAGAAAGTGCTGGGGGTGGGGGTGATCCCTGAATGCAGCAATCTTGGAAGATTTCCTGTGCATAGTCTGGATCTCTTTTACTGGAGAGGAAGTGAATGCACTCAATAAAACACAGGCCTTTGTGTTGCAGAGGCCAGATTTAAGCAACCTCTGCTATTTGCCATCTGTGTGAGTCTGGGCAGCACATTTAACCCTCTGAGTCTCCATTCCTTCCCCTGTGAAAAGGAGGTAATAATACCCACCTCAAAGAGCTGTGTGTAGACTGTGCCAAGCTGTGGCAGGTGATACTTTCTGTCCCTCCCTTTTGCCTCCTCTTTGGTGGCAGACACCTCTCTCTCTCTCAAAGCCTGGTGAAGGAAGCTGAGTCATTTATCATAGAACTAAAAATTTTAAGTGCTCTCCTCAAATACTCTGTCTCTAGAGAAGCAGTTGATAACCAGGCACATTTGTCCCTCCTTTTCAGGCATCCACCACATTTTATTTATTTTTATTTTTTATTAAAAAAAAAATTTTGGGGCACCTGGGTGGCGCAGTCGGTTAAGCGTCCGACTTCAGCCAGGTCACGATCTCGCGGTCCGTGAGTTCGAGCCCCGCGTCGGGCTCTGGGCTGATGGCTCGGAGCCTGGAGCCTGTTTCCGATTCTGTGTCTCCCTCTCTCTCTGCCCCTCCCCCGTTCATGCTCTGTCTCTCTCTGTCCCAAAAATAAATAAATGTTGAAAAAAAAATATATAGTTGTAAAAGACCGGAAACAACCCAAATGTCCACCGTTTGGGGCCTGGGTGAATAAATTATGGTCCGGCTATACAACGGGGTTCTAGGCAGCTGCTAAAAGGAGTGAGGACTGTTGAGACATACTGCTTTGGGGTGATCTCCCAGATACAAGGTTAAGCGAAAAAAGTGGGATAGAGAAACGTGTGTTTCGTATGCAGCCATTTAGCCAAGAAAGGAGGGAGGGTGTGTGCATCTGGCCTAAGAAAGTAGTGAGGCTTCATTCCCTTGCACGTAGCTGTCCAGTTTTCCCAACACCAGGTATTGAAGAGACTGTCTTTTTCCCACTGTATGTTTTTGCCTCCTTTCTCACCATATGTTCTCGAGGAGACAGAAGCCAGGAGTCCGGGCCCTGCCTATTCCTTGGCCCCAGCTGCAGGCCCACAAGGAAGTCGGAAGGTACCCTGGCTGCCCTATATTCTTGCTGGTCACTTACTCTATAAGCAGGGGACACTTGCTTGGGCCCAGTGGTTTTGATGATGATTCTTCTTTTCCAAATATAGAGTTCTTGCGCTCAAATCTTACAGTGAAGCCAACTTTTTAAGCAGATTTAAAAAGTACACTCCTCTGGTTAATAGAGAAGAGTTCAGAGCCCTAAGTTGCCAACTCCCAGTGCAGCAGGGTCTACTGGGTACCCACAGCATCATCCTATCACCCCTTCCTACTTAGTTTCTTAGTTGAGCATATTGCTGCCTGGAATACAAGACTATTTTCCAGCCTCCCTTGCAGCTAGGTATATGTGACTATAACTGACATAGAAGTAAATCGGGTAGAGTTTGGAAGACTTCTGGTAAATCTTATGGAAAAAAAAGGAGGGGGGGAACCCAAAACTATTAAAACGAAGAAATGAATTCAGTAAATTTGCTTAATTCAAGATCAACATACAGAACGCTGTTGCATTTCTATATACTACTAAAAGCAGAGCATAAAGGGAAATGAAGAAAATAATCTCATTTCTAATTGCAACAAAAAGAATAAAATGCTTAGGAATAAATTTAACCAAAGAGGTGACAAACCTATACCCTGGGAACTATAAGGCACTGATGAAAGAAACTGAAGACAACATAAGTAAATGGAAAGATATACCATGCTCATGAATTAGAAGAGTTATTATTGTTAAAATGTCCACACCACCCAAAGCAATCTACAGATTGGTAGAATCTAAGGATTCAATGCAATCCTTATCAAAATACCAATAGTATTTTTCACGGAACCAAACAGAAAGTCTTCAAAAGACCCCAGATAGGGGCGCCTGGGTGGCTCAGTGAGTTAAGCGTCTGACTTTGGCTCAGGTCATGATCTCCCGGTTCGTGAGTTCGAGCCCCGCGTCGGGCTCTGTGCTGACAGCTCAGAGCCTGGAGCCTGCTTCGGATTCTGTGTCTCCCTCTCTCTCTGTCCCTCCCCCACTCACACTCTATCTCAAAAATAAAGAAATAAACATAAAAAGAGACCCGAAATAGCCAAAGCACTCTTGAGAAAGAGGAACAAAGCTAGAGATATCAAAATCCCAGATTTCAAGATTTACTACAAAGCTATGGTAATCAAAACAGTATGATACTGGCACCAAAATAGACTCATAGATCAATGGAATAGAATCGAGAGCCTAGAAATAAACCCACGCTTATATGGTCAATTAATCTACAATAAAGTGGGCAAAAATATACAATGGGAAAAAGTCTCTTCAACAAATGGTATTGGAAAAACTGGACGGCTATATGCAAAAGAAACAACTAGACCAATTTCTTACACCATATACAAAAATAAACTCAAAATGTATGAAAGACCTAAATATAAAACTTGAAACCATAAACTCCTAACAGAAAACATAGGCAGTACTCTCTCGGGCATCAACCTTAGCAGAGTTTTCCTGGATACGTCTCCCTAGGCAAGGGAAACAAAAACAAAAGTAAACAATTGGGACTACATCAAAATAAAAAGCTTTTGCACAGTGAAGGAAATCATCAACAAAGCAAAAGGTAAGCTGAGTGGAAGAAGATAGTTACAAATGACATGTCCTATAAGGGGTTAATATCCAAAGTATATAAGGAACTTATACAACTCAACACCAAAAAACAAAACAAAACAAAAAAAAACCCACAGAGACCCCCACAAATAATCCAAATAAAAATGGTTAGAGAACCTAAATAGACATTTTTCCAAAGAAGATATGCAGATGGCATATTCAGATGGGCACATGAAAAGATGCTCAACATCACTCATCATCAGGGAAATGCAAATGAAAACCACAATCACCTTATACCAGTTGGAATGGCCAATACCAAAAAGACAAGAAAAAACAAGTGTTGGTGAGGATGTGGAGAAAAGGGAACACTTATGCACTTTCGGTGGGAATGTAAACTGGTGCAGCCACAGTGGAAAACAGTGTGGAGGCTCCTCAAAAAATTAAAAATAGAAGTACCGTATGATCCAGGAATTCCACTACTGGGTATTTACCCAAAGAAGACAAAGACGCTAATTTGAAAAGATATATGCCCCCCTCTATTTATTGCAGCATGTTTACGATAGCCAAGATATGGAAGCAACCTGAGTGTCTGTTGATAAGTGAATGATAAAGAAGACACACACACACACACACACACACACACACACACACACACACGAGTATTACTCAGCCATAAAAAAAATAACAAAATCTTGGGGCTCCTGGGTGGCTCTGTCAGTTAAGCATCCAACTTCAGCTCAGGTCATGATCTCACAGCTTGTGAGTTCGAGCCTCACGTCAGGGGAGCTCGAGCCCTGCCTCAGGCTCCACACTGACAGTGCTGAGCCTGCGTGGGATTCTCTCTCTCTCTCTCTCTCTCTGTCTACCCCTTGCTCACTTGTACCCTCTTTCTCTTTCAAAAAAAAAAAAAATCTTGCCATTTGTGACATGGACAGACCTAGAGAGTATGATGCTAAGTGAAATAAGTCAGAGAAAAACAAATACCACATGACTTCATTTATACGTGGAATCTAAAAAAATGAAACAAAGCGAACAAACAACAAAGAAAGAAACAGACTCATAAATGCAGAGGACAAACCAGTGGTTGCCAGAGGGGATTAAGAGGTACAAACTTCCAGTTATAAAATAAGTAAGTCATAGAGATGGAGAGTACAGCAGAGAATATTATCAATAATTATCAGTAATTATCAATAATATTATAATTACTTGAGGTGGTGACATGGTAACTACATTACTGTAGTGAGTATTTGTAAAGTATACGACTGTCAAATCATGATGCTGTACAACTAGAACTAACTATTGTATGTCAACTATATTTCAAATTTTCAAGAAAGAATATGTCATAATTTCTATTATCCTTCATAGTGTTTTACAATTTAAAAACTTCCTCATAAGGGTCAAGTTTAGCCCCAGATATTTTATTTTGTTATTTTAAAAGGGGTCTTTTCTGGGGCACCTGGGTGGCTCATTCAGTTAGGTGTCCAACTTCGGCTCAGGTCATGATCTCGTGGTTTGTGGGTTCAAGCCCCGCGTCAGGCTCTGTGCTGACTGCTCGGAGGCTGGAGCCTGCTTCAGAGTCTGTGTCTCCCTCTCTCTCTGCCCCTCCCCCATGTGAACTCTGTCTCTGTCTGTCTCTTAATAATAAATAAATGTTAAAAAATTTTAAAGGGGTCTTTTCTTTCTGATATATATGTGTGTGTGTGTGTGTGTGTGTGTGTGTGTGTATTTTTTTTTAGAAAAAGAAAAAACAATACACTTAGCCTATAACCCAGCAATCTCTTATCCAGGTATCTGTCCTATAGAAATAAAACCACCACCATATAAAGGCGTGTGTGTATAAAGTTATTTGTTATATTTATTAAAACAATGTTATAACAAATGTGTTATTTGTTACTTGTTATAACAATGCTTGTAATGACAAAAACTAAAAATATATTTTTTATTGGATGAACCATGGTAGAGCCATAATATGGGAGAATAGTAACTATATAAAAGGTGAATTAGACCTGCCTCTGTTGACTTTACTTTTTATTTTTTAATGTTTATTCACTTTTTGAGAGACAGAGTGCAGAGTGCAAGCAGGGCAGGGGCAGAGAGAGAGGGAGACACAGAATTCAAAGAGGCTCCTCCAGGCTCTGAACTGTCAGCACAGAGCCCGACGTGGGGCTCGAACCCACAAACCGTGAGACCATGACTGGAGTCGAAGTCAGCCGCTTAACCGACTGAGCCACCGAGGCGCCCCCCTCTGTTGACTTTAAATCACAGAGATGAGGGGCGCCTGGGTGGCGCAGTCGGTTAAGCTTCCGACTTCAGCCAGGTCACGATCTCGCGGTCCGTGAGTTCAGGCCCCGAGTCAGGCTCTGGGCTGATGGCTCGGAGCCTGGAGCCTGTTTCCGATTCTGTGTCTCCCTCTCTCTCTGCCCCTCCCCCGTTCATGCTCTGTCTCTCTCTGTCCCCCCAACCCAAAAAAAAAAAAAAACGTTGAAAAAAAAAACCACAGAGATGATATTTACATAAGGCAAGTTTCAGCAAAAATGTATCAACTTCAACCTCAGTTTTGTGTTCATGTTATAAGAGCATGGAGAAAGATGAAGAAGGGTCCATAGCAGACCATTACTATTAGTTACTTGGGGTGGGGTGTGTATTTATGGAGAAAATTAAAACATCTGATGACAATTAGCATATAAAACAGACCAGGATAAATAGAGTAAAAGTGTTCTAAAGTCCTCATATTGTCTTGGAAGCAAATACAAAGTGCTAATTAATAAAGGATTTAGATAAATCAAGGATGCATATTGTTTTTTATCTTTAGCATAACCTATCAGATAATTGTAAAAGGGTATATAACTTCTGAGTTAATGGGGGGGGGGTGGATGATAGGAAAATTCTTTTTTTCTTTTTTCCTTTTTTTTTTACATTCATTTATTTTTGAGAGACAGACAGAGCACGAGTGGGGGAGGGGCAGAGAGAGAAGGAGGTACAGAATCCAAAGCAGGCTCCAGGCTCTGAGCTGTCAGCACAGAGTCCGACATGGGGCTCAAACTCACAAACCATGAGATCATGACCTGAGTTGCAGTTGGAGGCTTAACTGACTGAGCCACCCAGGCGCCCCAGGAAAATTCTTAATCCAAAAGCGGTCAATGAAGGAGAGGTAAGAACATGGAACAGGAGGAACAGATAGAAAACACTTAGTAAGATGATAGCTTAAAAGCAAATGTATCAGTAATTACAAAAACTATAAATATAGTAAGTGCTCCAATTACTATTAGGTTAGATTAAAAAACACAACTGTCTGTTGTTTATAGGAAGTACATCGAATAAACAAAGATACAGACAGGTGGAAAGTAAAATACGGGGAAAAGTTATTCCAAGAAATACTAACCCCCCAAAAAGCTGGTGGTGCTATATTAATATCTTTCAATGTAGACTTTAAGATAAGAGAATTGCTAGAGATAAATAGGGAATTTTGTAACAATAAGAGGTGCAATTCACTAAGAAGATATAATAACTCCAAATTTGTATTAACCTAATAATACAGCTTTAAGTATACGAAAAGCAAAAATTAAAGAGAAATAGAAAATTCCACAAAGAGGAAGATTTTAAAACACAACCCCCAGATACTGATTTTTTAATCAGATAAAGATTTGAATAATATGATCAGTAAAACTGACCTAATGGCAATATATAAAACACTGCACCCAACAGCTGCATAACATATGCTCTTTGTAAGCATACCTTATAAATACACTGGTCCACAAAGCAAATTTTAAAACCTTTGAAAAGCTGAAATTATACAGGGGGTATTTCTTCCATGATCCTAATGTAATTAAACTGAAATCAGCATAAACAGACAACCAGAAGAATCCTAATATGTTTGGAAGTCAAGAAATATACTTCTAAAGGGGCGCCTGTGTGGCTCAGTAAGTTTAGTGTCTGATTCTTGGTTTTGGCTCAGGTCATGATCTCATGGTTCGTGAGTTCAAGCCCCGCACTGGGCTATGGGCTGACAGCACAGAGCCTACTTGGGATTCTGTCTCCCTCTCTCTGCCTCTGCCCTGCTTGCTCTCTATCTCTTTCTCAAAAATAAATAAAAATAAGTTAAAAAAAAAAAAGGAAATATATTTCTAAATAACCCATGCATTAAAAAAAAAAGAAATCATAATGGAAATTTAAAAATATTTTTAACTGAATAATACAAAAATACTGTGTATTGACAGTTGTGGGATATACCTAAGGATGTGCTTAGAGAATTATAACCACATACATTAGAAAAGAAGAAAGACTGAAAAGCCAAAAAACCAAGTTTTCACTTCAAAATGTTGACCAAAGAACAAATTAAGCTCAAAGAAAATAGAAGGAAGAAAATATTCAAGGGCAGAGATTATAAATGAAGTTTATAAAACAGACACACAAAGAGTATCAAACAAGGGCACCTGGGTGGCTCAGTTGGTTAAGCTCTTGATCTTGGCTCGGGTCATGACCTCATGGTTGGTGAGTTTGAGCCCCGTGTTGACCTCTTGGTGACAGCACAGAGCCTGCTTGGGAGTCTCTCTCTCTCTCTCTCTCTCTCTCTCTCTCTCTCTCCTTCTCTCTCTCAAAAATAAATAAACATTTGAAAAAATAAAGAGTATCAAACAAAATGAATAGTTGTGTCTGAAAGAGTGAAAGCAACTGGTAAACCGTAAGCAAGAATGACAGGAGAGATGGAAAAGGCATACATAATGAATGTCAGCAGTGAAAATGGGAATCTTACCTTAGATTCCACACAGACTGGAAAGACAAGAAGATACTGTGAAAACTGTGCACCAATAAATGTTAAACATTGGATGAAATAGACAAATTTCTTGTAAAATGTGACTTACAGAAAGTGACACGAGAAAACAGAAAAACAGTATTCTTGAGACATATTCAATCCATAATTTAAAATATTCTCACAAAGAAAACTGCAGTTCCAGATAGATGTACTGGCAAATTCTGCCAAACATCTAAGGAAGAAATAATTCCAATCTTGCAAACTCTTCTAGTGAATAAGAGATATTATTCCCCTACTTATTTTGTGAAGCCAGGAAGACTTTGACAATAAAATCTAGCCAGAACATTTACAGAAAAAAATTATAGGTCAGTCTCACGCATGAATGAAGTGTAAACGTTCTAAACAAAAATATTTCCAAGCCTACTTATGAATAGATCAAGTTGGGTTTATTCTATAAATGTAAAGTGGGGTCAACATTTGAAAATCAAACAATGCAATTTATTACATTGACAGAATAAAGGATAAAAACTATAATATTATTTTAATAGATACAGAAAAATATTTTGATAAAATTTAAGATCCATTCATGATTCTTAGCAAACTAAGAATGGAAAGGAACTTCCTTAAAACATGAGAAGGGATCTTGAAAAAAAAAAAAACAAAAACCAAAACGATCATAATCTTGATACGTAATGGTGAAATGTTGAAACATTCCCCTTTGAAACCAGGAAGAAAATAAGGATGTTTGTTACCACCAGTGTTATTCATCATTGTATTAGCCTAGTGTAGTAAGACAAGAAAGGATTGAAAAGAAATACAACGGTCATTATTTGCATGTAATTTATGATGTGTAGAAAATCTAAAAAAGTTACAGATACATTTGAGAATTTATGAATAAATTTAGCGATACATTAGAAACTAGGCCAATACACAAGAATTAACTGTATTTCTATATATCAGGAAAAAACCAAATACAATGAAATAAAAAAATATGCCCGTTTCAATAGCATAAAATAAACCTAAGAAGGAATCTAATAAAACATGTTACAAAGGAAATCTCCAAATAGTACGAGAAATAGCAAAGATCAAAATAGAGGACTATACCATGTTCATGAACTGGAAGACTCAACATCGGAAAGATGTCTACTGTACCCAAATTATTCTATAAATTCAATGCGATCTCAGTCAAAATCCCAACTTTTTTTTGCAAAACTTGACAAGCTGATTCAAAACTGCACATGGAAACGCAAAGGATTAAGAATAGCCATGCCACTCTCGAATGAGAAGAACAACACGGGAGGACTTTTTCTATCTAACACCAACAATTATCATCTAAAAGATACAGCATTTCACAGTGTGCTGTAAGGACAAATTCACCAGTGGAACAGAATAAAAAGCTCAGAAACAAACCCTGATGTATAAACCCATGGGATTTATGGCAGAGATGACCCTGCAGAGAAGTAGGGAAACGCCAGCCTTTTCAATAAAGGGTGTTGGACCACATAATTATATATATTTTTCGAAGCAAGAATCCATACCATGTAATCCCATGGTAAGTGAAAAACAGGAGACACGCATGAAAGGCAAGAGGAAGGAAAGAAGGAGGGAATGCTTCTAGAGGATACAGGTAACGTTCTTCAAGAACAGTCATGAAGGAATCAACTGCTAAATTTGACTACATTAAAATTAAGAACTTTTAAAAAATTTTTGTTTATTTATTTTTGAGAGCAAGCGAGTGCAGGGGAGGAGCAGAGAGAGAGGGAGACACAGAATCCAAAGCAGGCTCCAGGTTCCAAGCTGTCAGCCCAGGGCCTGATGCGGGGCTCAAACCCACAACAGTGAGATCATGAACTGAGCTGGAGTCAGAGACTCAACTGACTGAGCCACCCAGGTGCCCCTAAAATTAAGAACTTTTGACCATCAAAGGACATCAAGAGAATGAAAGAACAAGCCACGGGTGGGAGAAGATATTTGCAACACAAATCACCACAACAAACTCACAGTGATACTCTGTTTTTAAATCAAAAAGAAAGACAAACAACCAAAAAAAAAACTGGGGCCAGGGATTTGAAAAAGCACTTTACAGAAGAGATCTCCAATGGCTAATAAACAAATGAAAAGATGTCCAACTGGA
This sequence comes from Prionailurus viverrinus, assembly GCF_022837055.1. Classification (NCBI taxonomy): domain Eukaryota; kingdom Metazoa; phylum Chordata; class Mammalia; order Carnivora; family Felidae; genus Prionailurus; species Prionailurus viverrinus. The sequence goes on from NC_062574.1 coordinate 19,541,344, forward strand.
TCATTAATCAGGGAAATGCAAAATACAACATAACACAATACCACTCCACACCCACAGGAATGGCTACAGTTAAACAGTGATAATAACAAGTGTTAGCAAGGATATAGGGCAATGGTCTATATCCCAGGCGCTGTGGACAGGAGTGCAAATTGAGATGATCACTTTGAAAACGCTTTGGCATTATCTACTAAACAGCACACCCTCCCACACAGCCTCTGACCCAAGTTCATCCCTAGGTATATGCCCAATAGAAATGGGTGCACGTATGTACCGAGAAACACGATCAGAATGTTCATCGTGGCATCATTGGCAAAAGCCAAAAAGTAAAAGCGATCCAAACGACCATCAAACATGAAACGGAGAAATATGTTTAGCATGCTTAGACAATGAGTGGACTGCAGCCACGGCCTGGAACACGGATGAATCCCACAAATATTGAATATTGAGCATTATTCACGATATTGAACAAAATAAGCCAGCACGGGGCACCTGGGTGGCTCAGTTGGTTATGCGTCCGATGTCGGCTCAGGTCATGGTCTTGCGATTTGTGAGTTCGAGCCCCGTGTTGGGCTCTGTGCTGACGGCTCGGAGCCTGGAGCCTGCTTCGGATTCTGTGTCCCCCCCTCTCTCCACCTCCCCTCTGCTTGTGCTCTTTCTCTGTCGTTCATAAATGAATAAACTTAAAAAAAAAAAAAAGCCAGCACAAAGGAGCACATGCTTGTAGTTCCATTTACATAAGGTTCAAAAAACAGGCACCACGGAACTAGAGCTGAAGGGCATGTGGGTAGTGGGCAAAGCCAAAAAGAGAAGGAAGACGTTCCTATCAAGATTGTTCGTTACATGGAGAGGGAAAGGTGGTAATCTGGGAGGAGGTATGAAGGAGGCTTCTGGAGTGCTAGAATCATCTATTTCCTTTCTTGACCTGGGGTATCCTGGTGTTTGCTTTAGGACAGTCCACTGAGATACAGAGGTTAGTTTTTTCCACTTTGTGTCTCTATGATATATTTCAGAAAATTTGAAATGTTTACCGTAGATAATAGTGCTGGCAATATTTTAAAATACAATATGCACAAAGAATTAGAAAATCCTTGGTTTGATTAGGTTACGTAATTAGGAGCAATTTTAGTCTTGCATATCTGTGGTTATTTTAGCATGAGTTTAATTTAGTAAAGTAACTTTTAAGGGAATATCCTGGAACAAGCAGCGTTAGGAAAGGTAAATTATCTAGAATGAGCTGACACTTGGGAAATACGCTCAAGAAAACGCAAAAGGATTTTTTAAGGTCTATTCAGAGGAGGGAAAGAAAGAAAGCCAAGGTGAGGCCAGAGCCCAGGGACTTTGATGTCATGCAGACAGATGACGGAGACAGAGCAGAACCACTCGGTTTTTATTTTGCTTCTGTCTTCATCCGGGAGAATGATCTTCAAGCTGATCAACGATCAGCTTGTTCAACGATAGAACAGATATCCCCAAGATGGAATTAAAGCCCAGGATGAATGCGGAAACCAAAAACTTGCCGTTGTGATCACGGACTAGTCAACATAGTGAGGAATCGGAGGACTGGAGAGGAGGCAGAGGACGGAAGACAAGGAGATATAATGCTGGCTTCATGGATGGAGGGTCTAGTCAATGAGTGTTCCTGCCCCAAATCCAAAGCAAGGTATAAACAGGTCGTCTGTGGACATTTCTGGAGGCAGGTGGCTCCCTCGGAGCCTCCAGTGAACCAGCAAAAACAAGTCACCCAGACGGTTTCGTGTCACACATTTACGACATCAGATTGAACATGTCAAACGCCGCGCGTGTGGGGTGCAGATTGAGACTTGTATACATTTGACATAGTTCAGAATTCTCTAGAAGAATGGGGAAGCTACTTGCAAATGGAAAGTTATCCTGCTTTGGTGTCCTAAAATTTGACCGGGAAGACACCGTATCAGTGTGGACGGGCTAGGTCGTGCAACGCTAACAGCGTAATCCCGAATCAGCGGCTGCGGCGACAAGGCTCATTTCCCACCCATGCTGTAAGTCCGCGGCGTGTCCGCAGGACCGTCTGCCCTGCCTTCTCCTCTGGGACCTGGGCTGAGGGGCAGCCCGCTGCGGCAGGAGGAGGGAGCACGGCGGGCCACGTCTTGGCACCGAAGGTGTCATGCCGGAGTGACAGTACAAATCTCAAAGTGGGACGCGCGAGACTGCTGTGTGTTGGGAAGATGAAAAGCGTGGGGTGTCCCGAGCTCCTGACCTCCACAGACGGTCTGCAGCCCTCTCGTGTGGCCGTGTAAGCTGATCCAGGCAAGGAGAAGTGCCAGCAGCTGGGCAGGGATCCAGCACTTTGGCACCTGAAAGCCTACAGTTTCCACCCCCCCCAACCCCCCATTGGTTCCAGGGGCCATGGACCAGATGAGCCCAGGGCTGGGGATAAAGAGTGAGGGACGTGGATGCCAGGGGAGGGCGATATCTCCTGATGCCACACCCCCCCCCCCCCACCAGGGATTGCCTGCCCTCCCCCGTCTCCAGTGCCTCTGCTCCTCTCTACTTCCGGTTCTCCTCTTTCCCAGCCCTCTTGGATGTAAGGTTCCCAAATGACGTAAATCGGCCTTTACTTAGCGTTGCCTTAATTCGCCTCTAATACCTCAAAAAACACCATAAACAAAAAACAACGTATAAACTCAAAAACAGAAACGGGTTTAAATATTTGCCAGTGTAAGCATATAAGTGGACTACCACTGCTTTTTAAAATCGCGTTGTCGGGGCACCTGGGTGGCTCAGTCAGTTCACAGTTGTGTGAATTTGAGCCCCTCATCGGGCTCCGTGCTGACAGTGTAGGGCCTGCTCGGGATGCTATGTCTCTTCTCTCTCTGCCCCTCCCCGACTTGCTCTGTCTCTATCTCTCTCAAAACAAATAAACTTTATAAAAATAATTAAAAGGAGCACCGGGGTGGCTCGGTCGGCTGATGAGGCTCAGGTCATGATCTCACAGCTGGTGAGTTCAAGCCCCACGTCGGGCTCTGTGCTGACAGCTCGGAGCCTGGAGCCTGCTTCGGATTCTGTCTCATTCTCTCTCTGGCCCCCTCACCCCCCCACCCCACTCGTGCTCTGTCTCCTTGTCTCTCTACAATAAATAAGTGTAATAAGAAAAATTAAAAATTAAAAAAAAAAAAACCTATAGCTAACATCACACTTAATGGTGAGAAACTCCAAGCTTTCTCCCTAAGACCAGGTACGAGGCAAGGATGTCCCTTCTCGCCGCTCCTTATCAACACTGTGTAGGAAGTCCCTGCTAGCACAACCCAGACAAGAAAAGGAAACAAAGTATACAGACGGAGAAGGAAGAAATAAAACGCGGTCATCAGGTGGTGACACAATGGTCTGCAGAGAGGGGGGGCCCTGCTGATGTGTGTGCCTGTGCTCTGGACAGGCAAGGGCGTTCAGGACGAAATCCGCTTCAGAAGCCAGGAGGCTGACAGACCAGCACCCAGACAAGTGGATGGTACCAAGGACCACAGCCAACGCGATGCGCTCACGGCCAAGGTGGCACTGGCATTTCCCCCAGAGCTACTGATGACGCGCTTGGAGTGTAAATTCACGCGAGCAAGTTCACCCCTGGCTGTCCTCGGGCTGACATGCCAGGAAGTGCCTGCTTTCACAGAGCCCATCTGGCCCGAGAGGCCAATCGACTTTATTGCTGGCTTTGTAAGTCAGGGTCTAGCAGAGACACTGGACGAAAGAAGCACTTAGCCAGCATGGCAAACATAGGAATACGAGCGTTTTCTCGATACAGCCCTGTGTCTCCCTGTTCGCCCAAACTTCCGCTCTCCCAGCGAAGCCACACGTGGTGGGTTAACAAACCGCCGGGGCTCGAATCCAGACTCAGTCACCTTATGCGCCCTTGAGTTAGCTATGTGGCCTTTCTGGCCTCAGTTTCCCTAACTGTAAAATAACAGTTCAGAGACTTGTGTTGAGATTTAAATTAGGTTACATACGAAGGACTTAGGAAAGAGCTGGGTGTGGAGAAAGTACCCAGTAAATATTAAACACTGTGTTTATTGTCGGTAGAGTATAATACTGTCACAATACAATACAGTAATTTCAGGGGAGAATTTGCAAGTTAGCCAGAGTATCTTTGTAGGCAAACAGAAGGATGTGAGACCGGTTAATAGTAAAACCATATGAAATCGAGGAGAGCTGCAGAGAGGACAGATGAAGGAGTCAGTGTCACCTTCCAGCGATGAAAGAATGAGTGTCATGCTTTGAAGCAGGTATTTAGTGGTGTGCTTTAAATATTCAATTCAGAACATCAATAATGTGGGGGTGCCTGGGTGGCTCAGTCGGTCAAGTATCCAACTCTTAATTCCGGCTCAGGTCATGATCTCACGGTTCGTGAGTTTGAGCCCCACACCAGGCTCTGCTCTGACAGTGCAGAGCCCGCTTGGGATTCTCCCCCTCCCTCCGTTTCTCCCCTGCTGGTGCTCTCTCTTTCTCTCAAAATAAGAAGCAAACAAAAAAGAACATCAATAGTGTGATGCTTAAAATCAATAGGGAGAAAAAACTTATTCAATTCTGTTAACATCTGGGGGAAAAAAAGGTAAGTTGGGACCTGGCCATGGTGTCGTGCTCTGAAATGAATTCGTAACAGACTGAATTAAATGTGAAACATGAATAACGATCTAGAAGATGATGTAGGTATGGAGACCCTTTTAAGCAGTGTGGGGCGTTTTGATTCCCCTTTCACTCGGTGAACCATTGGGAGCGTGGGGCCAGGACTGACTGGCACGGAGCCAGCATCTTGTGCTGCGTGCGGCTCCTACAAACTCTGTTCGTTGATTGATTTCACAGTCAACACACAATGTTACATTCATTTCAGGAGCATGACATAGTGGTTCGACAACTACACATTGTGCTATGCTCACAAGTATAACTACCACCTGTCACCACACATCACTATCACAATACCATTGACTGCATTCCCTATGCTGGACCTTTTATCCCTGTGACTTATTCATTCCGTAACCGGAAGCTGGTATTTCCCATTTTGCCCATCCTTTCGTGATCCCTATATTTATTTTTTTTGTAATGTTTATTTATTTTTGAGAGAGAGAGAGACAGAGCACGAGCCGGGGAGGGGCAGAGAGAGAGGGAGACACAGAATCCGAAGCAGGCTCCGGGCTCTGAGCTGTCAGCACAGAGCCGAACGCAGGGCTTGAACTCGCAGACCGTGAGATCATGACCTGAGCCAAAGTCAGATGCTTAGCCGACAGAGCCACCCAGGCGCCCCTCACGAGCCCTACATTTAAAGACAAATCTATCGGGGCGCCTGGGTGGCGCAGTCGGTTAAGCGTCCGACTTCAGCCAGGTCACGATCTCGCGGTCCGTGAGTTCGAGCCCCGCATCAGGCTCTGGGCTGATGGCTCAGAGCCTGGAGCCTGTTTCCGATTCTGTGTCTCCCTCTCTCTCTGCCCCTCCCCCGTTCATGCTCTGTCTCTCTCTGTCCCAAAAATAAATAAAAACATTAAAGACAGATCTATTTCTCACAGTGTGGCCTCAATGTTAGCCAACCGCTTCCTCCAGAACTCAACCAAAGAAACTATGATCCATTCCTGAAACGGCAGGAGGCCTGACTGATGTACTAAGTAAGAGACTAGGAGTCCGGTGGTTATAGGGCTGGTTCTACGGATGCCTTTCAGCTTCCACCCTGATTTAAAAATCCTAAAACACGGGACTCCCTGACCCTGCCCAGCACTGTGCGTCCTCCTTACCCTGCTCTACTTTCTTTTTTTTTTTTTCAATAGCATTCACTTCTTTCTAACACATAATTCATTCATTAGGTTTATTGCTTATTACCTACCATCCCCCCCCCCCCACACACACACACACAACTGTGAGCTCCAGGAGAACTGGGAATTTTATCTGCTTTGTTCGCTGATCGGTCCCAAGTACCTAGAAAAAAAACCTGGCACCTGGGTGGCACTTTATAAACATTTGTTAAATTAATACATCCCTGGATAGGGAATGGCTTTCTAAGCTTGATGTCAAAGAAAGTAAATGCAAAGAAGCATCCTGATAGGTTTTTCTATGTAAAACTAGAAGTTGTCCTGAGCCATAATCACAACACAGAAACTGAGGTATCTAACAATAGGAGATGAATAAAAATCCTTTTTTTAGTTAAAAATTTTTAATGTTTATTATTTAAAAAAATTTTTTTTAATGTTTATTTTTGAGAGACAGAGTGAGACAGAGCATGAGTGGGGGAGGGATAGAGAGAGAGAGGGAGACACAGAATCCAAAGCAGGCTCCAGGCTCTGAGTTGTCAGCACAGAGCCCGACATGGGGCTCGAACCCATGAACTGTGAGACACGACCTGAGCTGAGGTTGGATGCTCAACCAACTGAGCCACCCAGGCGCCCCTATTTATTATTGAGAGAGAGAGAGACAGAGACAGAACATGAGCGGGAGAGGGGCAGAGAGAGAGGGAGACACAGAATCCAAAGCAGGCTCCAGGCTCTGAGCTGTCAGCACAGAGCCCGACACGGAGCTCGAACCCACAAACCACAAGATCATGATGTGAGCTGAAGTCAGATGCTTAACTGACTGAGCCATCCAGGTGCCCCTAAAATAAATTTTCTTTATTCTATTTTATTTTTTGAGAGAGATAGTACACAAGAGCAGGGGGGAGGCAGAGAGGGAGACAGAGGATATAAAGCAGGCTCCCACACTGACAATAGATAGCTGGACGTGGGGTTTGAACCCATGAACCTTGAGATCACGACCTGAGCCGAAGTCAGACGCTTAAATCCACTGACCCACGCAGGCGCCCCCAAATTATTTCTTACGTGTTCCTTCTCCAGCCATTTAAAATGGTGTTGTAAATCAACACATACTGTGGGGACAAAGACCGTGATCTATTGACAAGTGAAAAGAACCAGTTCTAAAATGTTGACCCAATGTTTGTTTAAATATGTATAGAAAAACTGTAAGATTTTTCCCAAGGGTAAACTCTCAGTAGCCCCATCGTTAAAAGAATAATTATCAGTACTGTATTGATTGTCATTAATTTTGTCCGTAGGAGTTCCTGTACAGAGGTCCTACCCAATAACCCAGAAATCTAAATTCTCACTGTTTTTCATAATTACTGCTTTTTTGTGTATTCTATTATTATTGTTCATTTTAAAATATGCCTCCTACACTAGATGATCAATTCCTGGAAAAGCAAGGACAGATGATCATGTTCAAGGTCTTAAACCTAAGAACGTTTACAGATTGTTCATATTTAGGCCCCTGGGGTAGCCAGGACACCCAAGGAGGAACTGATGTCTGAAGGGCACCGAGGAGCCTCCTCCCAGGACAGGACAGTTCAGCGGAGCAGGGACTGCATGGTAAGGGTGTCCTTCCTCCCTCCCCTCCCTTCCCTGCACACCCTCCTGGTCACCTGACATGTTGGAACCAGGACTAGCAGGCTGTGATGGTCCAAGGTCCACTAGGGGAGGGATCAGCTAGGAAGGAATTCTGATCCTTTCATTCTTTCAGAGATGGGCTAATGCTTGGGGGGGGGGGGGGGGGGGCTAGGATCCTCACCTGCCCCAGCGAGCCTCTATCAAGACGCTGCCAGCTGCTGAATTAAGGGACACAGGAAAAACGGGGCACTTGGGTGGCTCAGTCGGTTAAGCATCCGACTTCAGCTCAGGTCATGATCTCGAGGTCTGTGGGTTCAAGTCGTGCATCGGGCTCTGTGCTGACAGCTTCCGAGCTGGAGCTTGGCCTGGAGCCTGCTTCCCATTCTGTGTCTCCCTCGCTCTGCCCCTCCCCCACTCATACTCTATCAGAAATGAATAAACGTTAAAAAAAAAAAAAAGAAACACAGAAAATGTCGAAAGAGACCCATTTCCCACTTTCTGTCCCTCCCTCTACTCTTCCCCACAGCTACACCCAGCATATCCTGCCCCTCCTGGACCATCATCCCAGAGTATTCCCAAGTTTTTCAAGGCCACTGGCCTGTGTTTGCCTCTTAAGAGATCAGCCCAGTCATGCCCCATGTTACCTGAAGGCATGGGAGAGGCAGCCTTGAAGGCCGTGGAAAGAATGTGGGCTCCGTAGTCTGGTTTGACCAGATTTGCTTCTAGCAGCTTAACCTCCCTGAGCCTCAGGGTCTGAACCTGCAGAATGGTGGGAAAGGCCAAACCTCCATGATTGGACCTGGAAGCCCAGACCCGTCTCCCGCCAGTGTTTCTCAGCGAGGGCGCTGTCGGCATTTAGGCAGACTGGGTCCTTGTTGCGAAGGACTGTCCTGTGTACTATGGGATACTGAACATCCCTGGCCCCGGCCCCTCGGTACCCCCAGTCACTGGGACAACCCAGATGCCCCAGGCATTTCAAACTGTCCCCTAAGCAAGCATTCCAGTCGGGAGACTCTAAACTCCTTGAAGGCAAGGATCAAAGACAGGTGTCCAATAGGGGCTCAGTATGACTTTGCTACTTTCATGGACTTTTCTTTTTAATTAAAAAAAAAAAAAAATCACCTCTGGGCAGCTATGTGATTAGGGTGCACAGTATGGCGTCCATGGGTCTTGCCCAGCCTGGCTGAGACCTAAGGACACAGGCCAGGCACGGCAGCCGCTGGGGCAGACAGACTGCCACCATCTTATAAGTTCTAGAGCCCAGCTCAGTGGGACTTGGCCAATGGAATCCTATGGAGGGTTGAGGTGCCAGAAAGGGGGTGCCACAACCCAGGGTGACACTACAGAAACTTCAGGGCAGAGTGATAGGACATTCGCGGTCAGACAGGCCTGACTCCAGGCCCAATAACCTGCCCTCCCCTGCCCCCAGCCCACATGCTCTAGGCTCCTTGGGCCTGCACAGAGAGGGCTGATGGTCATATCCACTCCGTGGCCTCCTTAGGACATGCCAGCTTGTAGGGATGCACTTAGCACAGGCTCCTAGGGCATGACGCCTCACCCCTCCGGGTCTGTTCCTGTAAATAAGAATCATCGCGGTCACGATGAAATCACATAGTATATCCAGAGACCCCGGGGGTGTTCACTGCCCTCCCTTCCTACCAACAGTGGGTAGATGCATCAGAAAACCCTGGGCTGCAGGCCACGGCTACACTTCAAGTGGGTCATCTCACCTCTTTGAATATACGTTTAATTACCACATAAACAGAATAACTCTTGCTGACCTTCCTACCTCCCAGGAGCTGTTGTGACAATCAAATGAGCTAATGGCTGGAAACATTTTCGCCAACTCCCGAGCCGGCACACCCTCTGCTCTATGCGCACCGCACCCCTCTGGCCCGGAACCCTAACATGATGGTCCAGGAGGTGAGCAACGCCTTCCAATCCATTCCTGGTCAGTCCCTGGGGGGAGACAGCTCACTGGCTTCCAGTCACTCTCGGGGAGTTTGGAATTGCACATGTGTTCAATAATCTCACTTCCTTCAACCAGAGGCTTTTTTTTTTCTTAGTTATACAAAAATTCGGGGCTTTTTCTCCCCCCTCACTTTGTCATTTCTCTCCTTCTGTGTGTGTGTTTTCCGTCCCTGAGGACAGGAGACCCCTTGGCAAAGCAAGGATCTGTCCTCTGGACGCCATCACCTTCCCGCCACCCCCTCCTCATGCCCATCAAGGCTGGCAAGCAGGCCAAAGTGCTGTGCAAACAGATTGCTTTGGTCCACAAGTGCAGGCCCCTGGCAAGCAGAGCTGGAGACCCCGAGGCTGATAGGAGCAAACGGCATTTGTAAGGGAGGGTCCATACATCTGCAACCAGGAAAGAGGATTTTTTTTTCCCTCCAATTCACTTAATTAGAAACACATCCCTAAGCCAGTTGGCTAACACACCTTGGAAAACATAGTCCAGCCCCGCTGAACTGGTGGCCCAAAGGTCCTGCCAATCTTTGAGTTCCTTCTTGCCCAGAGGCCATGGGTGGGGACTCCCCAGATAAAAGCCACTCCCTCCAAAGGGGATTTAAAACCAGAAGTATCTCTGCCTCCTGCCCTCTTAAAGGCTGCACCCAAAACTCGGACAGCTTTGATTGATGTGGCTTCACCCTACCGTGCTGTCCTGACCACTCACTACTTCCCAGGAGTTGAGCCCCATAGGCCATCCCGAGATCTCTTCTTCCAGGAAGTCTGTCTGACCCACACCCTGCCTGATCCCCAGTTGCCGGTGGGCATTTTGTCCCCTAAAATCCCAGGATCCCACGCTCTGTGGTCTGCAGACTTCCTACGCTTTCAAATATTTACCTGGGCCCTTTGCTCATCCATGCTGCCCTCCTAGAACCATGAACTTCTACGAGACAGACAGTTGTGCTCTTTGTCATAGACCCACAATGCCAGTACAGAGCTGCCCCCAGAGTGAATGGCCAAAAAGTCAGGCTTCGTCTCCCTTCTCCTCAACTTGGCCACCACCTTCTGGCTGTGCCGGCGGCGGAAGGTTCCTTTAAGAACAAGACTCAAATCTCACCTCCACCACTTGCCACATTCCTGATGCATCTACAGCATCTAGCACAGGGCTGGGCGCATAGTAGGTGCTCAAATATTTAAATGTTTGTGGGATTGATGTGTAACAGGACCGAACACATATTCACACTACCCTCAGGTTTATGAAGGAAATTTCACTTCTTTCTTTGCAACTGATGTGCATGTCTTATGAGCTCTCTAGGGATCCAGACCAGCTCAGACTTACCAAAGATACTGCATCCCACTTAAATGGTGGCCACATGGCCACTAGCTGGGGGTTCTCAGGGTCCCCATACCTACTTGTGCATTCTTTTTTTTTTTTTTTTTTTTAATTTTTTTAATGTTTATCCATTTTTGAGAGACCGAAACAGAGCACAAGCAGGGGAGGGGCAGAGAGAGAATGAGACACAGAATCCGAAGCAGGCTCCAGGCTCTGAGCTGTCAGCGCAGAGCCCGATGTGGGGCTCGAACCCACGGACTGTGAGATCGTGACCCGAGCCAAAGTCAGCGCTCAGCCAACTGAGCCACCTAGGTGCCCCTCTTCCTGTGCATTCTTATCCTTTTGTTTAACAAAATCCCTTGGAACCAGAACAGCTAATATTATCTGCATTCTGTCTGCCCTCTGCCCCAGAACAGTGAGGCCCCGAGTCTACCTGCCCCCAGAGAAAGCAATCACGGGTCCTCCATGCTAGATGCTTCCTATGCCAGAAAAATTGAGAAAAACTTGCTCTCTACCACGCCTTCTCTTAAGCTTATTACCTTGTTATAGGTTCAGGTAAAAATCTAACCGGACGAGGTTGCACAGTGACTGTTGTTGCAGCAGATATCTACTGTCCCCTGAAACGGGGACATCCTCAACAGGTGAGAAACCTCACCGCAACAAGATGTATAGGTGTGGAAATACATATGGAAAAATTTTATGTATTAAAAAATTCATATATATATATGAACTCATATATATATATATACATACATATATATGAATTTATATATAAAAATGTTTTGGGGGGTGCCTGGGTGGTTCAGTCGATTGGGCGTCCGACTTCAGCTCAGGTCATGATCTCGCGGTTTGTGGGTTCGAGCCCCGTGTCAGGCTCTGTGCTAACAGCTCGGAGCCTGGAGCCTGCTTCGGATTCCGCGTCTCCCTCTCTCTCTGCCCCTCCCCTGCTCACGCTCTCTCTCTCTCAAAAATAAATAAAGATCTAAAAAAAATTTTTTTTAATATTTTTTATATATATAGCTGGAAATACTTTCACAAACTCCCGAGCCAGCACACCCTCCGCTCTACGCTCACCGCACCCCTCTGGCCCGGAACCCTAACATGATGGTCCAGGAGGTGAGCAACGCCTTCCAATCCATTCCTGGTCAGTCCCTGGGGGGAGACAGCTCACTGGCTTCCAGTCACTCTTGGGGAGTTTGGAATAGCACATGTGTTCAATAATCTCACTTCCTTCAACCAGAGGCTTTTTTTTTTCCTTAGTTATGCCACACACGCAAAAAAGATATATATATGTATATCTCATCATTATTCACAGATTCCGTATTTTCAAATTTGCCCATTAGCTAAAATTTGTTCAGAGCCCCCCAATCGATGCTCGCTATCAGTCACTCACGGATGGACATGCCGAGAAAGGCAAAAAGTTCGAGCGATACCGTGCACACACTCCCGGCTGAATTAAACAAGGTGATGCTTCTGCCCTCTTGTCTCAGCTCTTACACTGGGAACAAGTATCTTTTTCGTCTCTATTCAGGGACGTGCTTTCTGTATTTTCGTGCTTTTTGCGACAATTTCACTATTTAAAGCAGCCCCCAAGTATGGTGCCGAAGTGCACGCAGTGTTCCCAAGTACGAGGAGGCTGGATGTGCGTTGCAGAGAAAACACATGCGTGAGAGAAGCTTCAGGCATCAGTCAGTGGTGCTGTTGGCTGTGAGTTCCATGTCAGTGAATTAACAATATGTATTTAATAAGGTGACTGCCACACACGTATGTATTGATCTTTTAACAAAAACGTGATCGGAGGCTTCCAGGAACTTAAGCCTGCATTCCCCATAAGAACAATGGCTCGGGGTGGGGGGGGGGGGTGCCTGGGTGGCGCAGTCGGTTAAGCGTCCGACTTCAGCCAGGTCACGATCTCGCGGTCGGTGAGTTCGAGCCCCGCGTCGGGCTCTGGGCTGATGGCTCAGAGCCTGGAGCCTGTTTCCGATACTGTGTCTCCCTCTCTCTCTGCCCCTCCCCCGTTCATGCTCTGTCTCTCTCTGTCCCAAAAATAAATAAACGTTGAAAAAAAAAAAAAAAGAACAATGGCTCGGTATTCGCGAATCCAGTGTTTATCGACACTCTACAGAACATAACTACCCTGAATAGCGAGAATTTCAAAAACTCCCCAAATACGTATTCTCCATCTAGGAGATGCCTGCTCTGATTTTGGCCCAGCATCTAAATCCCCTTCTGTAATCTGGGGAATCCCTCCTCACGGCTCTTGGTGAAGCAAGGAGCCCCCCTCCCACCCCGGGGCCAGGGTATGACACGTGACCCAGGCTCTGCCAACCGGATCCAGTGGCCAGGGGTCTGAATCCGAGCTAGTGGTGCCACAGGGAAGGGAGGTTTCTGAGACACAACCTGAAGCATCCCTGCTGGTGGAGACAACAGCAGTGCCGGGACATCGTCCAGGGGCCGGTGCTGGCCCAGTTGGTGATGCCATCGCCCCTGTGCCCGTGGCGTCCCACACCTGGTGCTGAGGGTACCGCAGGGCACTGTTGGTGGCCGCATAGCCTGGAGCCTGGTTTCCCAATTCTGGGTCGTCTGGAGGTGACCCAATATCCTTTCACTAAAGTCCTTTTCTGTTGAAATTGACTAGCGTTGGTTTCCATTGTTTGCAGCCTAGAACCTAGTATGTGTGTGTGTGTGTGCACATGTCTACATGTATATAGTTGTTGTGTGTGTGTGTTTATGAGTGAATGGGAGTCATGGGGGGTTGGTGCAGGAGGCTTCGTGGAAGAGGAGATCACCGGGTGGGATCTCGAGGGCTTGCCAGGGGAACAAAAGAGGAAGGAGTGTTCCGGGTGGTGTAGACAGCGCGTGTGAAGGCATGGGGGGGAAGGAACAGCATGGCACACTGGGGACACCATGGGGTTTTCAGCCAGGCTGGAGCACGGGGCCTGTGGGAGGGGAAGGTGGAAGTGGACCAGTTAGGAGGACTGGCCACAGGTGCTGGAGGAGAGGCAGGCCTGAGGCTCTCATCCTCTCCCTGTTGCCCCCTCAGAGCCCAGAGCCGTGCTCTCATCCACACCCAGCACAACCTGCTTTTACTGCCCAGGCCAGCCTAACACACACAGTCAACCAAACAGATGCATTCGTGAGGGTCGAGAAAGCCAAGTCACTTCCCAGCAGTCCAGGGAAAAGGTATTGTTTATAAGAGTTCTCCAAGCACCACGTGGGGACATCTAGTTTCCGCTAGCAACACGGAATGAGAATGTGACAGACTCGCGGGTGGTCTCGGGCCAGGCGGCCATGGCCAAATACCACAGACTGGGTGGCCAGAGCAACAGAAATATATTTACTCAGAGTCTGGAGGCTAGGAGCCCAAGACCATGGTTGAATTCTGGTGAGGGCTCTCTTCCTGGCTTGTACCCGGTGGCCTTCTGACTGTGGCCTCACATAAGAAAAGAAATAAATAGAGATCTCTTAAGGCATCTGGGTGGCTCAATCAGTTAAGGGTCCGACTCTGGCTCAGGTCATGATCTCACGGTTCATGGGTTCGAGCCCCATGTTGGGCTCCATGCTGACAGCTCAGAGCCTGGAGCCTGCTTCAGACCCTGTGTCTCCCTCTCTGCCCCTCCTCCACTTATGCCCTGTCTCTCAAAAATAAACATTTAAAAAAAATTGAAAGTGAGATCTTTCAATCCTCTTCTTATAGGGCCGCAGTCCTATCAGATAAGAGCCCCAACCTTAGGACGTTATTTAGCCTTAATTACCTCCTAAAGACCCCATCTCCAAAAACAGTCCTCTTGGGGGTCAACACTTCAACATATGAAGGGGCCACAATTCAGTCCATGGCACTGCCCTCCAGAGAACTTCCCTCAGTGGGACAGAGCCTGTGTTGGCGGCCCAGAGGCCAGGTCCTCACTCCTGAAATGGGCCATGTGGCCTTGGGTGAGTTCTGTGCCCTCTCTGGCATTATCTGGAAAACGAGCAGCTCAAGTTCGGCCTCGAAATTCTGTCTCTCGCTAAGATTCCATGAGAGGCACAGAGCTCTTTGCTTGGGGCTTCGGGATGGGGAGACTTTCCCAGTGGGCTGAGTTCCCCCAGAAAAGGTCAGGTCAGGAAGAGTTTGGCTGTTCTTTCCAGCTCTTTTAATGAATGTGTTTGGCACAGGGACTGTCTGTTGCCATGGTGAGAGCTTCCCGTGGTGCTGCACCCTGGAGACCCGTCTCGGGGTGGGGGGCTGTGGGGAGCGGGGGTAGGGAGGGGTGGCAGCCGACTCTGACTCAGGAAGAGGCCCAGCACCAACAGATTTTTCTAGCAGCGCTGGCTACAAGTGGAACTTGGGGAAACAGACAATGAGATTTTGCAGTTCATCGAACCTCACCGACTCGACTGCTTTCTGTTCATGACTTTTGTTCTCTGTTACTCCGCCACGAATAAGGGATTGTTTCTATTCTGCAAGAGCTGACTCCCCTAGGCTGGGAGTTTCTGACACATCAATCTGGGAGGATGGACGTGTGGTGAACAGAGTCGGGTCGAACGTCACCACTCAAAGTATGGTCTTGAAGGGGTGGCATCACGTCACCTGGGAGCCTGTTAGAATACGGTCTCGGGCCCCACCTCCGAAGCCCCAGAATCAGAATCTGCATTCTAGCAAGCTCCGCAGGGATCTGCATGCCTGTCAAAATTCCAGAAGCCCTCATGTCGTGAAAAGGACGCCATGCGTAGCAGCCAGCAGACCTGGTCGTGGGGCCAGCTTTGCACTCTGCTGTGTGGTTTCAGCAAGACACTCTTGGCTCTCTGAGACCTAACTTCTGTAAACTGGGGAGGTGGAAAGAATTTTTTCTAAGTTGCCATTGCCTTCCACTGAGAAGCTTTGCTTGGGACAGGCTGGTTGTCCTGGAGGTCTCCCCCCCCAGCTTTGGAAACCGACCGTCCCAAGTCATTGTCCCAGTCAGCCTGCAGGAGCTGGGGTTTTCTGAGCTGCTAAGGAGGACAGAGACAACCCATGGTCTTCTGGAAACGGAGAAAGGATAAGGGTTCATGGGACCTTTGGGGTGATGAAACTGAGAAGTCTACACAGTCCAAAGGAAGCAAGCCCTGATTTGGTGGGGCGTGTGGGTGGGGGAGGGGAGCCGGTGCAGGTAGTTTAGCCTAGTGCTTCTTAAGCTTGAACGTGCATCAGAATCATCTGGAAGGCTGGTCGAAACACCAACTGCCACTTTCTGACTCGGGTGGAGCCAAGGATGTGCATTTCTAACCCAGGTGATACGGATGCTGCCGGTCTGGGCACCACACTTTGAGGACTGTTGGCTTAGTGGTTTTTTGGGTCCCACTGTCTCTGCGTGGGAGGGATCATCATCATCATGATGCGCATCTTCCAGATGAGGACCCTATGAATCTAGCTGATTGGCAGGTAGGCAGACAGTAGAGGAAGCCGAGACAATTCTAGTACAAATTCCAGTATGGGGGGTGGGGGGGATGGGGAGGTGGCGAGGGAGGGGTGTTTCCCCACCCCATCAAGCAATGCTCCAACACCAGCTAAACATCCTCCAATTCAACTCAATTCTGATACTATCTACTTGGAGATAGAGTCAGATTCCCCAGGTAAAGAGCTCAGCACCCCCGCCCCCGCCGACTGTAGATTGGAGGTTCTAACAACCCTCTTTGCTACTTTTTTATTAGGAAAGGCTATAACTCAGGAACAGCCAGGGGGGAGAGATGCACAGGGCAAGGTCTGGGGAAGGTCTTGGAGCTTCCGTGCCCTCTCTGAGCACACTACTCTCCCCCAAATCCCCATGTACTCACCCACCCAGAAGCTCTCCGAACCCTGTCCTTGGGGGTTTCCACGGAAGTTTCATTACACAGGCATGACTGACGAAATCACTGGCCATTGGAGACTGATCCAACCTCCAGCCCCTCTCCCACCTCTGGAGGTCAGGGAGGTGGGACTGAAAGTTCCAAACCTCTGATCACACGGATGGGTTCTCCCGGCCACTGGCCCCCATGCTTAGATTAGCTCCTAAAGGCACCTCATTTAACATAACAAAAGACACCTTTACCACCCCTGCCATCCCTTAGGAAATTCCAAGTGTCCTAGGAGCACGGTGCCCGGAAATGAAGACAAAGACCAAATATATGTTACAAATCGCGGTATCACAGGAGGAAAAGGCAGAAACACAGCAAATGTTAGCATGGAGGTTGGGCGGCTGTCCTTACTCAGAAGTCAGTAAAGGAGAGCACCCAGGTAAGCAGGTCTCACCTCGGAGGAGCAGCGGTCTGGGTAAGAATGAGGCAAGGACGGCTGTCCAGGCCTGATGACTGGAGTGCCCAGGGGCTCCGTCCCAGGATGACAGACGCTGTGACACAGAGGCCTGGCAGTCAGGCTGTCCCGGTACTGAGATTCTCGAGCCACAAGGATGGGCCCTGGAAAGCCCCCTCACTGGACTCATTCTGCAGGTGGCAAGCACAGAGGAGCCTGGCAGCCCATGACTCCAAGTCTCTCCAAGTTCGGAGCGATGAGTGAGGAGGGATCCAGAAATGACAAAGCCCAGCGGTGCGCGGCACAGGCCCGGGGTGGCATTATCCCTAGGCTCCGTCACTGGGGAAAACCACAGGTTAGCTTTGCTGCCCAGGAATGGGCTTTCCCTTTGTTGTCCTCCCAAGGGTGGAAGCCAGTGGGTCCCCTTAGGAGCTGACAACTGGGGTCACTCCCCTGCGAAAGCCAGATGACCTGCCCTGTGCCAGGCTCATGGGGAAGCGAGGATGGAAACATTTCTCAGCGCCTGGCACCCAGATGGAGCTCGGTCCTTTCTGACCCTCACTCCTTTTTGTTCACCAACAGAAGTAGGCACACAAACCTTTCAGAGGTAAAGGTACCGTACTGACCACCTAGTTGACAACTCATTTTAAAGACGTGGTCAGGGGCGCCTGGGCGGTTCAGTCGGTTAAGCGTCCAACTTTTCAGCTCAGGTCATGATCTCGCAGTTTGTGAGTTCGAGCCCCACGTCGGGCTCTGCGCTGGCTTGGGACTCTCTCTCCTCCTCTCTCTCTGCACCTCCCTCCGCTCTCTCTCGCTTGCTCTCTCTCTCAAAATAAATAACACGATTTTAAATAAATAAATAAAAATTTAAAAAGATGTGGTCAGTATATCTGGGAGTGCCTCTCTGTCTGTTAACACCCGTTCCTTAGCATCTGCTGACGTGGCAGGCAGCCCTAGGCAGCCATGTTTGTACCACGTGATTCACCACTCCTGCCCAGCCATCTCTGTTTGGATGAGAGCCAGTCACCTGACCCAAGGGGAGCCGATCTATGGGCTGGCCAACGACCAATAGATTCAATCTCTCGAAAATTTGGATTTAGAGAGTCAGTCATTCATTGCTGGGTACTGGAGCTGGAAAGGGCTAGAGTGGCCATGTTGGGCCACGTTGAGCAGAGGGGAGGGGAGGGAGAGAGGAGAGGGGCGGGGGAGAGAGGGGAGGGGCGGGGGAGGGAGGGAGGGAAGGTGGGAGGCAAGGGAAAAATTCAACATCTCCAGTTGGATGTTTCACGGGTGCCGCATAACCATTATGTGAAGAACCAAACTCTTCCTCCAACAGTCTGGTTCTCCTCCCAACGTCCCTAGCTCAGTGAAAGGCACCAATTAAGCAAACAAGAAATGTTGGAGTCACTGCCGTCACCTTCCCTTCACCTACAACATCCAGCCAATCATCGCGCCTTGTTTTTACTTCTTTAGTATCTCTCAAGTCCTGCTTCTCTCCCTCTCCCCTGGCAATCACCGAGTCACGACACCATCATCACTTGCCTTGGGCTCTGCAATGGCCTCCCCACATCCACTGGGATCTCTCCACTCTATATGCCCTCTAGAGCCATTGATCTATTTTTATTATTTGTATTTTTTATTTTAGAGAGAGCACATGAGCAGGGGAAGAGGAGCGGAGGGAGGGAGAGGGAGAGAGAGAGAGAGAGAGAGAGAGAGACAGAATCTTAAGCAGGCTCCACACTGAGCACAGAGCTTGATGGGGGGCTCAATCTCACAACCCCGGGATCATGACCTGAGCTGAAATCAAGAGCCGGACACTCAACCGACCAAGCCACCCAGGTGTCCCAGCCATTGATCTTTTAAACATGCAAAGCTGATGGCACTCTCCCACCAGAGAGGGCACACGCCCCATGTGATCTTTCCACCTCTCTTGCTTCTCACCACACTGTGCTCTGCACTCCAGCCACACTGGCCTCCTTGCCTTGCAGTTCTCCAATCTGGAATGCCCTTCCCTCCCTCCTCCGCCTACTGCCTATAAATGGATCCCTTACAGAGTATGAGAGTTAAGGTAGACAGAGAACTTGAGCCCTGGGTCACTCTATACCTCCAGCTGGCCCGACCCTTGCAATTTCCCCTTGTTTCAATCCAGTGTGACGTGAGCTTTTGGTTACTCACGATGCAAAGAAAACCCTGACTTAGTCTGCCTCCTCCAATCTGAGATCCTAGACTTAAGGCTTCTGCCTTATTCTTTTTCATATCCCCAGTGTCTTGAAGAAGGCCTGGCACTTAGCGCTCAAATGTTTCTCGACTAATGAAGCTAAGTAGTGATGCTAAAGATGCGACTGTAGGAAGAAGGGCCAGACAGAAGCAGAGGGAGACACGGAGATTAGGACCCTCTGCCTGCTTCGAGTGGGCCAACCAAGGGGAGAGATCTTCAGGTCTGAAGACTCAAGACTCCTCCAGGGATCTAACTTGACCCCATCTCTTAAAGGTCACCTAGGCCCTCCTCTGCCTCCAGAGGGGACTGTGTTTCCACATCTTCTTACAGATTGACAGATCAATGCCTAACCAGACGAGGTGAACGCGTCTTGGTTTAGTAGGTTCCAAAAAACCACCGAACTCAGAAGGAGAAAACCAGGGCCCAAGTTTCGACTCTAACTAACTCTTCCTACCTGGGGGTCTCTGGCCAAGTCTCTAAGGCTCTCTGTTCTCAGTTTCCCTATCAGTATATTCAGGGTAATGACGTCTGAACCACCCTCTGCCCAGGGTGGCCCTGAGATGTTGTATGTGAGAATGACTTTTGGATGCTGTTCTATTATTGCTGTTATCAGGTTCTTATACGGTAATAATGCTAAGTTGAAAAACACGCTACAAAGTAGAGATCTGTCCTGTTTACAGTAACAAAAAACGTATGTGTCAATTTAAGGCATTCTAAAGGAACAGGTGAGACACTGGGATTGAATGCTTGACAGAATCTTTTCTCTTAAAATCACTTAAGGGACCGATTATTCACCAAGAGCATTCCTGTACTATTTTAGAACTTTAGGACTTTTACTCAGATTGCCTGAAATGTCTTTCCAAAGTTTAAGCTAAGCCTTACCAAGTCAGATAGCTCTTCTCTTTACTGACTTGTACCCATAATGCAGGTAGAAACTTTAAGCTGGAGAGGCGCCTGGGGGGCTCAATCAGCGAAGCGTCCGACTTTGGCTCAGGTCGTGATCTCACAGTTCGTGAGTTCAAGCCCTGTGTTGGGCTCTGTGCTGACAGCTCGGAGCCTGGAGCTTGCTTTGGGTTCTGTGTCTCCCTCTCTTTCTGCCCCTCCCTGCTCACAGTCTATGTCTCTCTCTCTCCAAAAATAAATAAACATTAAAAAAATTTTTTTAAGAAAATTTAAGCTAGAAATGAGAGAAGGGAAAAAGAAACATAAAAGAATAAAATTATGGGAACTGTGCAATGCCCTTCCCTTCTTCAACACCACGATGGAAGCCAGGGGAGAAACTGTGGGGACCTCCAACCTGCCCACTTGGCCAGACACAGGCCTCCCCCGGGAGCATCTCCCTGGCCATCGGGAGGATCATCTCAACTGACAGTCACATGCCAAAAAGGGTGAGGGGCATACAATCCAATCAGGGGAGATGAGGATTTGCTAGGATCGCTATATAAATGACAATGAGATACCATTTCCTATCAAAGTGACACCTTGAAAAAGTTATAGTGCTCACCACCCGTCATGAGGTGGGGGACCGGGCACCCAAGCATTGCAGGCAGGGGCGTAAATTGCACAATTGGGGCAAAGCAACTGTGATGTCTACAAAGAGCCTAAAAAATGTTCCTAGTTTTCAACTCGCTAATCCTGCACTTCAGGATCTCTTGTTAAGAAAAAAAAAAAATGAAATCCAGAAAAATTTGTGAACACAAAAGTTGCTCATGGCAGTGTTATTTATAATGGTTCACCTAGATCTCTAGGTTCACCTAGATCTTCAAGGTCATGGCTTTCATACGGACCAGGCTCACGAGTGAGTGCTGGGCTCAAGGGCTGGGTCAGGCCAAGAGGCTGTCACTCCTCCTTCTCATTCTAGGGGAGGGGACAGGTGTGGCCCCAGCTTCAGCCTGGGCTGTGCCCCTGCTGCAGTGCAGGCCTGCCTGGACATATCTGATAGTTGGTGGGACAGAGCTGCCCAGGTCTCTGCCCAAAGAGGGAATTCATCAAAACGGAAAAAAGAGGCAGACCGACCCAAGTCTGCTCAGGCACCAGACCTCAGGGGTCAGAGGGGAGGGGTGACTGAGTCCCGCTCGACTCCCAGGCAGAAACAAGGATGTAAGTAAACATCATCAAAACCTTTGAATGACATTGGTACCGAAAGCCCCTCGAGAAAAATGTTATTTACTACTCACAAAGTGACAGTCACCCAGGGAAAACACGAGTAATACATCCCAAACTCTGGGTGTTTTACTGTCTGCAAAGCACTTTTATGACCATCTTTTTTTTTTTTTTTTTTTAATCACAGGAAGAGGTTCTTCTTTTTACATAAGGCATTGAGTCCCAGAGGTCACCTTCCTCACCTAAGACCACCCCATGGCCATCGGCACAGTCTAGCATCTCTGGCCCATTTTCCGATGCCACAGGAGACTTTATCCCGGACTCAGTCTTGAAAAAGCCTTGGTTCCTGGACTAGACCTTCCAGAAACCACCCAGAGTGTATTTCCAGGGTTTGATGATAAAGGAGTCACAACACATCCTGGAACTTGATCCCAAGCCTTAGACACTCCTTCCTTGCCTTGGTTTGAAGAGCCTCGGGTGGGCCAAGTCTCATCCCCCAGAGGACGTGCCCTTGCTTTCTATGGTGGCTGAGGAAGGGTGGGAATAGAATCAAGGCTCAGCTGACGAGGAAGAGACGTGGGGTGGGTAATGAACCTACTGTGTACTGAATCCAAGACAAGATATTTTGCAGATATAAGCCATGAGGTCAGTTTCATAACTTTTTTTTTTTTTTAATTTTTTTTCAACGTTTTTTGTTTTTTTTTTTTTGGGACAGAGAGAGACAGAGCATGAACGGGGGAGGGGCAGAGAGAGAGGGAGACACAGAATCGGAAACAGGCTCCAGGCTCCGAGCCATCAGCCCAGAGCCTGACGCGGGGCTCGAACTCACGGACCGCAAGATCGTGACCTGGCTGAAGTCGGACACTTAACCAACTGCGCCACCCAGGCGCCCCATCACTGTAACTTTCTAGATGAGGAAAAGTGTCACTCAGGAGTAACTCCCAGGATTCTATTTCCAGTAATGGCAGAGAAGTTCCCACTAGACCACAAATAACAACTATGAACCCTGGACACAAAGTTGCAAAACAAAACACTGGACAGTAACCAGATATAGGCAAACACCAGGAGTCTGCTTACCAGCATACTGGAGAGGACAGAAGCAAATCAGTGAACCCAGAAACAGATCAATAGAAAGTATCCAACATGAGGAACGAAATAGACCAAGGAAAGGAGAATAGAGCCTTAGGGACTTGTAGGGAGGATAGCAAAAGGTCTAACATTTGTATAATTTTAGTCCAAGAAGGAAAAGAGAGAGAGAGAGAGAATGAAACATAAATAAATAAATAAATAAATAAATAAATAAATAAATAAATAAATAAACAAACAAACATTTGAGGAAATTGTGGGTGAAATTTCTCCAAGTTTTGGTGAAAGACATAAACTTACTTATCCAAAAATCTTTGTGAACCCCAAGCAGAGTAAGTACACAATACACACCTAGACATATAATCAAACTATGAAAAGCCAAACACAAAGAGAACATTTTGACCACAAACAGAGCAAAAATAATTAATTTCACACAGAGGAAGTCCGATATAAATATCACAGACTTCTCATCAGAAAGAATGGAGATCAGAAGACACCAGGACTTTAAGGTACTGGGGGAGGGTTCCCTGGGTGGCTCAGTCAGTTACGCACCCAACTTCGGCTCCGGTCATGATCTCACGGTTTGAGTTTGAGCCCCACGTCGGGCTCTGTGCTGACGGCTCAGAGCCTGGAGCCTCCTTTGGGTTCTGTGTCTCCCTCTCTCTCTGCCCCTCCCCCACTTGCACTCTGTCTCTCTCAAAAATAAACAAACATTAAAAAAATTATTTAAAAAATAAGTACTGGGGGGAAAATAACCTGTAAACTCAGAATTTTATGTCCATGAAAATTATCTTTCAAAATTGAAAGACAAAGACATTTCCCAGTAAATGAAAACCAAGAAAATTCTTCACCAGTAGACCTGCCCAACAGAAGTTCTTTTTTTTTTTTTTTTCCAACGTTTATTTATTTTTGGGACAGAGAGAGACAGAGCATGAACGGGGGAGGGGCAGAGAGAGAGGGAGACACAGAATTGGAAACAGGCTCCAGGCTCCGAGCCATCAGCCCAGAGCCTGACGTGGGGCTCGAACTCACGGACCGCGAGATCGTGACCTGGCTGAAGTCGGATGCTTAACCAACTGCGCCACCCAGGCGCCCCCCAACAGAAGTTCTAAAGGCACTTACTTCTTCAGGTAGAAGGGACAGGACACCAAAGGGAAACCCAGATTATTAGGAAGGAAGAAAGAATGTGAGAAATGGCAAATTATGTATAAATAGAAAAGACTGTTCCCCCCTCCATTTTTTAAAATGTTTATTTTTGAGAGAGACAGAGAGACAGAGACAGAGTGTGAGTGGGGGAGGCGCAGAGACAGAGAGAGAGAGAGAGACAGACAGACAGAATCGGAAGCAGGCTCCAGGCTCTGAGCGGTCAGCACAGAACCCATCGCGGGGCTCGAACGCACAAACCACAGATCATGATCTGAGCCAAAGTCGGACGCTTAACCGACTGAGCCACCCAGGTGCCCCTCCCCCCTTTTTAAAAGTGCGTGTGACCGTTTAAAGCAACAATGATAGGGGCACTTGGGTGGCTCAATTGATTGAACATCTGATTCTCGATCTCGGCTCAGGTCATGATCCCAGGGTCATGGGATCAAGCCCCACATTAGGCTCCACGCCGAGTGTGGAGCCTGCTTGGGATTCTCTCTTCCTCTGCCCCTCTACCCTGCACATGCTCTCTCTCTCTCTCTCTCTCTCTCTCTCTCTCTCTCTCAAATAAAAAAATAAGTACACAATAAATAAATAAAAATATACAAAGAATAAAAATATACAATTATAATTGTAAATGGTGGGGTCAGTAGTCATAGATATGATGCAATTCTACGTCCCAAAGAATGGAGAAGTCCTGGTTAACGGACCCATAAGGTTGCACGGTGTTCATATTTTAGGAGAAGTGCAAGTGGCTTGCCAGCGTCCTGCAGTTAGGAAGTGGCTAATCCTCCATGGACATCACCTTGCCAGCTGTCCGGGCGCCTCTAAAGAAGACCTGGACAAAGCAGGTCAGAATTCGCAGGGAGGGAGCTGGGGCAGGGCAAGGGTGTCCCTCCAGCACCCCCTGAACCGGCTTCCTACACGGTGGGAAGCCTGTCCCTTCCTTCCATTCATGCGGCCTACCTAGGTAGAGCCATAAAATCTGGACTCGGGGCCCAACGCCCCAGAACCAGCCCTATAGTGCCCGCTGGGCAGCACCTGCAGGCTGGGAGACACCCCTCTTCAGCGTCTGAGCCCCAGAGACCCCTCTGGCCATCTAGAGTCTAACACTCCATCTTTTTCCCCTGGTGTCCCCCCGCCTTCCAGGTGAGAGCTCTTTTCTAGTTATTTTCTCTGGGTTTTCCTCAGTATTCTCTTGCTTCTTTCCCCGCTCTGCGTAACCCAATCCTTATATTAAATTTCCTCTGTTGAAATCCTGTGTGATTTCTGTTTTCCTGACAGGCTTCTGCTGATACGGAGAGAAACAAAGGTGCTTCTCCAGGGAGCCTGGCTTACAAGAGACAGTGTGGGACAGAGGGGAGGCCCCGGGCTTTGGGCTACAGTGGTCCTCAGTCCCAATTCCAGCTCCTCATTCACTCCCTGAGGGACTTGGGGCAAGCCTCAGTTTCTCTGAGTTTCTTGGGGCCTTAGTTTCCTCCCTCGAAAATAGGCAAGATAACACAAACCTGATTAAGTCAGAGACAAAAACCACAATGTGAACTAGATTAGGCAAAAGGGTGAAATCATTCTGGAAAGTTTCAGAAAAACTGCAAAGGGTAAGAAAGCAGGGAGACCTTGCCTCACATATGACTGGAACCAGGACTCCAGTGCATTCAGGATCTCTCTCTGCTTCTCAGCCTGTGGATCTGGTTCGTACCACAGACCCATTTCCCACACGGTAGAGGAAAATGGCCCCTAGTGGCTTCCAGACTCTCACTTTGACAGTTTTGCCCACATAATAAGGCAGGACTCCTGCCTAGACACAGCTCAATAGTTTCCAGGGAAGGGCTGCAACTGGCCAGGGTGAACCATCATGGCCTGGAAGCGGGGTCACATAAGCTATGACGGCTGTCAGTCAGCTACATCGTGCCCTGATCTTACAAAACCTCAGCCATTTCCAGGGTGACTACGAGCAAACATAGGTTTGACTTAGGAGCAAACATCCAGGTTACAGATGAGCAAACAGAAGCTCAGAGAAGAAGGGGCCGACCATGGTTATGTGAATTTATCTAAGTAACAATACTGGGCATTATGTCACCAAAAACTGGAGTCTTACATTTTTTTTTAATGCTTCTTTATTTTTGGGAGAGAGACAGAGCATGAGCAGGGGAGGGGCAGAGAGAGAGGGAGACACAGAATCCGAAGCTCCAGGATTCAAGGCTCTGAGCTGTCAGCACAGAGCCCAACGTGGGGCTCGAACTCATGGACTGCAAGATCATGACCTGAGCTGAAGTTGGACACTGAACCTACTGAGCGCCCCCAGGCACCCCAAAAACCAGAATCTTAGGAGTTCTCCCACTGTAGAAGAAAGCAGTTGGCCTTAGGTGAGTGTCATTCTGTAGAAGACAGGGAGGGAAGGAGCCCATGCTTATTTATAGGCAGATGAACATAGGGAGAACACAGCCTCCTCCAGGGGAGCGGGTGGTGGGGTTGGCCCCATTTGAAAGAGAGTCAAAAATGAAGGTTCAGGTGCACCTGGTGGCTCAGTTGGTTAAGTGTGTGACTTCGGCTCAGGTCATGATCTCACAGTCCACGAGTTCGACCCCGCGTCGGGCTCTGTGCTGACAGCTCAGAGCCTGGAGCCTGCTTCAGATTCTGTGTCTCCCTCTCTCTGCCCCTCCCCACTCATGTTCTGTCTCTCTCTGTGTGTCAAAAATAAATAAACATCAGAAAAAAATTTTTTTTTATTTAAATGGAGGTTCAGAGAGGTCTGTGGTCAATCCCAGGTACCACAGCTTAGAGGCAGGGCTGGGATTCGAACCTGAGCCTTGTAGGTTCTGTGTATTAACCATCATGGGGTCGGTGAGCCCACCCCCTCGGGAAACATCTTGCTATTCGGTGGGCTCGGGATTGGATCACCTTCCCTGGCTCCGCCCGCTCTGGTCTTGGATGCTGGCCGAGCACGAGGTCCCTTTGGGGTCGTGACATTTGTAAAAGCGTGGGGAAAGGGCACAGAGCAACTGAAAGTGGTCACGGGGCCAAAAAGGTCCTCTGAGGAAAGGTAAAGAGGAATGGGGTCATCGAGCTGCCAGGAGAGGGGGCACTGAGAGACCACGGCTGAGGTCAGACTTCCCTGGCGAAGGTCGGCACTGTTGGCTCTCAGGCTTCCGAGGACCCAGTTAGCTGCCCCTTGGCAGACCGTCCCCAGACGCTCCAGGCCTCCCGCACGCCTCACACAGCTACTATTTCATGTTCAAAGTGGCATGACCCCTGAATGAGGTGGGCTCAGCCCTCCGGGTGGTCCCAGCTGGGAGCGGGTGCCCCCCACCCGCGGACCAAGAAGTCGCATGCAACCTGTGGGATGTGGGGAGGTGAAAGCCCCCACCCGTCCCACCCCTCGAATGCCTCAGGATGCGTCCCCCTTCATTCCTTTGGCACAGACACAGGAGGCCGGTGTTACAACGTCAAGCACATAAGGTCACTGTTCGCCAACCCTAAGCGGGCCTTCTCAGGGAGCCGGTTTAGTCACTTTCCCTTTCTGGGCCTCAGTTTTCCCATCTGTCAAGTGGGTACACCAGCTCCATGACTGTGAGAATGGAGAGTGGCAGCGAGGACAGACTTTTACAACCATGTGACGTTGGGCCGATAAGAGGAATGGACAGGTCAGGGCTACCCCAGGTGGAGAGGCTAGTGCTGTCAGCAGAGGGCGGGGACCAGAGGGAAAGAAAGCCCGATACTAGGCATAGAAAAGCGGCAGAGCTCGTACAGCAGGGAAGCCCTACCGGCCCAGAGGAAAAGGAGGTGCTCCCTGGAGAGAATCTCTCAGTCTGGACACCTCACCTCTGCAGGATCAAAACCAGACCGTGCTCCAGGCATGGTGGCCTGGCTCTGGTAAACTTCCCCAGCCCTACCTCTGCTTGCCCCTTCGGCCACACTAAATCATTTAGTCTCCTGAATATGTCACCATGTTTTGCCTCAACACCTTTGCAAAAACCATTTCCTTTACCTCAAACACCTTTCCTAGTCCCGTCCAAACGCTGTCCTCCTGGAAAACTCCTACACATCCCTCAAAACCCATTCCAGTCATCTCCTCTGTGAAGTCCTGTTTCTTAGCAACAGACCATCCCTGCTCCGTTCACCAGGGCGCAATTCCTTGTACACCAATGTGCCTAATACTTCTTAATACTGCCTAATACTTCCTCCAAGACAGGTGTGGCTCTCAGCCCTCATCTGTGGATCTGCTGTATCCGCATCACCTCAGGAATGATCTCAGAATATTCGGGCCCGCCTCCCACCGCCTGAGAGTTTGACTCAGGGAGTCTGGGATGGAGCCAGGTGCCAGCAATTTAAGTAGATGCCCCAGCTGCTTGTGATGCTCAGTCAGGTGTGAGGTTCGCTAGGGTGTGAACTTCAAGAGCGGGAGGGCGGGGGCGGGGTTCCCCTATAGACCAGAGCCCGGCTCAGAGGGGTGCTGAGTGAGTGTGGAAGGAGGGAGGGAAGAAAGGTGAGTAGAGAAAGCAGTGGCAGGAGATAGGCATGATCAGGAAGGGGCAGGAAGCGGGGGGGGGGGGGGGGGGGTGGTCAGGGACGAAGCCCCTAGACCATTTCGACCTCACACCTTCCTGGATGTTGGCAAGGACACCAGTTCTGGAGTCAGACGTGACAGTGTTTGAGGCCTGGGCCTGCCACTCGCTAGCCATGGGCACCTCAGCCCCTCTGTTTCCTCTGCCTGACGGTGGCCGTGGCCGTAACCTGCCTCCTCGCAAGGTGCCGAGAATCCAGCAAGGTCTGAGAGCTGGTGTTTTTCTTCAGCTTTCGTGTGTGTGCACATCA
Organism: Prionailurus viverrinus; assembly: GCF_022837055.1. Lineage (NCBI taxonomy): Eukaryota > Metazoa > Chordata > Mammalia > Carnivora > Felidae > Prionailurus > Prionailurus viverrinus. The sequence continues at coordinate 19,569,621 of NC_062574.1, forward strand.
CTTGGAGATCTTGTGAAAATGTGGCTTCTGACTCATCTGTGTCTGGACTGGAGCCAGAGAATCTTCAGTTCCACCTCCCAGGTGGTGTTGGTGCTGCTGGTCTGTGAGCCAACTCTGAGCAGCAAGGATATAGAACAAAAGTCAGAGAGGCTCTCTTTTAGGGCACCAACCTGTTCCCTCTGCAGTGGGATGGGAATGAGGCCCGGAGTGTGCTGTGTGCATGCCAGATACTGCGCCCCCACACCCCGTGTCCCTGGGCAAAGGGAGGCCTTCTCAGACCTTGATCGGCAGTGACCCAGCCGCTCGGAGCACCCTGTATGAGCTTCCTTTTGCTGCGATAACAAATGGCCCCAAACTTAGTGGCTGAAAACAACACAGATGTATTCTCTTATGCTTCTGGAGATCAGAATTTGAAAGGACTTTTAGGGAACTCAAGATGTTGGCGGGGCTGGTTCCTTCTGGGAGGCTCCAGGGGAGAATCTGTTCTGTAACTCTCCCAGCTTCTAGAAGCTTCTGGCACGCCTCGGCTGTGGCTGCACCGCTCCAGTGTTTGCTTCTATCGTCCCACGGGCTTCTCCTCTTTCTGACCTTCTGCATCCTTGCAAGGACCCTTGTGGTTACACTGAGCCCGCCCAGATAATCCAGGATAATCTCCCCATGTCCAAATCCTTAACTGTATCAACCTTTTACCAAGTAAAGTTACATATTCACAGATTCTGGGGAACAAGATGCAGACATCTTTGGGGGCCATTATTCTTCCCGCCTTAACAGCTGTCTGGGTATTTCATCAGAACCTCCTGAGTCAGACCCAGGCTGTGCATCTCCAGAGACCAAATCTCTCATCATCGTCCCTTCAAGGTCCGGGCTCTGGACCACCAGCAGAGGCCAGTAGGAGTGACTTCTTCCACTGGCGGTTTCTTGCTGTGACCCTCACTACCCCATGAATTGACCTCCCGACTGTCAGAGGCTGAGGGGGCAGGGCCAAGACCATGCTGGTTCCTCAAGCCCAGGGCGCACGCTCGCCATGAGGCACCCTTCTCTTGTGAGCCAGAGCCAGAGGTGACCTCTTGGCAGCAAAGGAGAAAACTGGCCGGAGGGCCAGACAGAAGTGGTCAGAGCACTGGCCAACGAGGTACGGTGAATAGTCACTGAGAAGCGGAAAAACAGCTAAAGAACCCAGCCCTACTTTTCCCTAAAACAGTAAGCCCCGCGGCCCCCGCTACACGGGTGCGAACCGGGCCCCAATCCCCTGATGGCTGCATGTTCTGAGCCCAGGAATGGGTCCTTGGCGCAAGCTGAGTGACAGGTGCCCATTCCTGCCAAGTGTCCAGGTCAGAGGATGGGCCCACGGGGCCACCCCTCGGCCTGTCCACCATCTCCATGAATCCATGAATGCCAAGACTGTGCTTTGGGCTCGCAAGTGGGACCGTCCGGATTTTCCTGGGAAGATGGGGACAGTGGGCTACCCGACGTGTAGGGCGACGACACAAACCCCCGCAGGGGGCTTGGCTGCTGCTCACCCTCCAGCCCCAGCCAAGTTGGCAGGCCTCCCAGCCCCATCAGCTGGCAGGATTCATAGCTGTTAAGAAAGCCCAGCCATGCGAAGCAATGTCTGTGGGTGACAGATGGAACCGAGGGGCCCTCTCCTTTGGGGCTGCTGGGTCACACCAGTTCCAGGTCTGGGTGGTTCGAGAGCTTGGTTTTCCTCAAGCCACTAGGAGGATGGAGGGGGGTGGGGCTCAGGTCGGAAGGAGGGGAGGGAGGCCCAAGTCCCCGGAGTGAAGACCCCACTGCCCACTCAGGAGCCTATGATGCTGGCGTGCCTTTCCAGGGTCAAGGACACTCGTGCGGGGGGCCCAGGGCGTGCTGCTGAAAGTGGGGTGTGCTGCACGCAGGGGTCGCACAGACCCTGGATTCCCCGCTTCCCAGCAGACAGCGACCCTGAGCAAGCCCCCTAGCATCTCGGAGCCTCTGTTTTCTCATGGGCGAAGAGGTCAGTGAGACACGCACCCCCCCCCCCCATCCCTTCCCCACCCCCGCGAAGAGTTAAGATGAACAAGGAACAACACAGGAGGAGGCAGCTCCTGTCCCCTGGCCCGGACCAAGGTCAGTAGGAAAACAAAGTAGCAACCAGAGGCTGCATGGCCAGCTTTGAATTAGAACAAAGGGAGAGCAGGACAAACCCAGGGCTTTCACCCAAGCTGTGGACCCCGGGCCCTTCCCTCCCTCGCAGCTGCTCCTTCTTCTGTATTTCTCACCAGTCCCTGGCACTCCCATCCCATCCATCCAGCATTACCTCACGTTGGCTGAGTTACAAATGAATTCGACTCTGCTTCCGTTACATGACACACTGACACTCTCCTAGTTTAAAGAAAAATTTTTTTCAACACAAGTGATCTCATTGGACCCTCCCAGCAACCCTCTGGAAGAAGGGCAGAACTCTACCCATTTTACAGATGTGGAAACTGAGGCTTGGAGGGGTGGAGGAAGTTACTCAGGGTCCCACAGACTCGGGCCCACACCTCCAGACTCTAAGTTCAATGCTTTTTCCACCGAAGCAGACCCTGGGACACCAGACGTGTCAGAGGGGGCGTCCCCTTGCAGAGAATGCATGGGGGCAACCCACCCTAGCTGACAGCACCTGGAAGGCACTGCCACCCTTCAGGGACTTCCTGACGGTCCAAATTACTTGATGTGTAGACAGTTCTTTCCAAAAGAATAGGAGTCTCCCTGTCAGTCCCCGCTCAGCTGCTGAGGGATCACGTCTGACTGACCCTCCCCTTTCCCTCACCCCCGACACCCTGAGCCAATCCCCCCACCCCCACCCCACTGCTAAAAACACAAGGGACAATTCCAGCTTACTTGAATGTGAGAAACGGAAATTTATCAGACCACGCAGAAAAGCAGGTATCTGCTAGGAGTATGATCATGCGAGCTACACCCAGGAGGGAGTCCCAGTCATAGGCTGGCCTAAGTCACAGAGCTCAGCTCTGCTACCGTGGTCCCTCCACCGGACCCCACAAAAGGCCTGACGTCCTCAGGAATCCAGCCAGAGAGGGGGGTCAGGAGCAAGGCTCTGGAGCCTGTCCCCTGACAGAGGGCTCCCAAGCTTTACTTAATTGACTTTTTATAAACTGGGAGATTTCGAAGCCCAGAATCGACCAGAACTGCAATCTACAAAGGAAGCACCAAAGCATTTGTGACCAGCCTCACCGCCAGTAAAGGAAGGGGAGCAAGTCGGGGGTAGAAGGCAGTTTCACCAACTCGAAAAGCTGCACCCAGTGATGCTCGCTGTAGCATTCTTGGTCATCGGGCAGCGCTGGAAACAGCCTACCTGCCCGTCAGCAGCGGAACCATTAAATGGACTCGAATGGCTTCACCTATTCCATAAAATTTGTTGCAGCATTAAAAAGGAACGAGGACGGGGGCGCCTGGGTGGCTCAGTCGGTTAAGCATCTGACTTTGGCTCAGGCCATGATCTCGTGGTTCGTGAGTTCAAGCCCCGCGTCAGGCTCTCTGCTGTCAGTACAGAGCCTGCTTTGGATCCTCTGTCTCCCTCGCTCTCTGCCCCACCCCCACTCATTCTCTCTCTCCCTCTCTCTCTCTCTCCCCCCTGTCTCAAAAATAGACATAAAAAAAACTTTTTTTTTTAACGTGTATTTATTTTTGAGACAGAGAGAGACAGAGGATGAACGGGGGAGGGTCAGAGAGAGGGAGACACAGAATGTGAAACAGGCTCCAGGCTCTGAGCTGTCAGCACAGAGCCCGACGCGGGGCTCGAACTCACGGACTATGAGATCATGACCTGAACTGAAGTCAGCTGCTTAACCGACTGAGCCACCCAGGCGCCCCCAAAAAACTTTTTAAGTGAGGACAGTATGATCCTCAAAAACTTCAAGAAAAGAGAGCTACCATGTGATCCAGGAATTTCACGTCTGGGTATTTATCAGAAGGAAACAAAAACTTTAACCCGAACAGATATACTCACCCCCATGTTCATTTCAGCATTATTTACAACAGCCAAGACATGGGAAACAACCTAACTGCTCAGCAAAATGGATGGATGGATGAAGAAAACGTAGTAGCTTATACACAATGGAATATTATTTGGCCACAAAAAAGGAAATCTTGTCATTTGTGACAACACGATGGGACTTGAGGACATTATGCTAAGTGAATAAAAGAGGAAGACAAATACCATATGATCTCATTTGTATGGAGAATCTAAAAACAAACAAACAAACAAGCTCACTCCTAGATACAGAGAACCGATTGGTGGTTGCCAAAGGCATGGGGGTGGGGGTGGGGGTGGACGAAACGGCCGAAGGGGGTCAAAAGGTATCAGTTTCCAGCTCTACAAGGAATAAGTCTTGGGGATGTAATGTAGGGCGTGGTGACTAGAGTTAATAACACCGTATTGCATATTTGAAAGTTGCTAAGAGAGTAGATCTTAAAAGTTCTCATCACACACAGAAGAGTTTTGTAACTGTGTGTGCTGACAGATGTTAACTAGACGTACCGGGGTAATCATTTCACAATAGGTGCAAATATCAAATTATGTTGTAAACTAATGTAATGATATATGTCAACTTGACCTCAATTTAAAGGAAGAATGAGGATAATCACACTGATTTAAAAAAAACATTTTTAATGTTTACTTATTTTTGAGAGAAAGAGAGAGACGGAGTGAAAGCGAGGTAGGGGCGGGGGGGGGGAGGGGGAGATAACAGAAGCTGAAGCAGGTTCCAGGCTTTCAGCACAGAGCCCAACATGGGCCTCCAACTCATGAACTGTGAGATCATGACCTGAGCCAAAGTCAGACGCTTAACTGAGCCACCCAGGCGCCCCTGATTTTTTTTTCAAGGCAGACTGCAAAACAATATGTACAGTAGATCATTTATACTTAACCAATTAGACAAGGCAATTATATGTACATATTCATGTATATAAAGTCATAGAAAAAGGGGGCGCCTGGGTGGCTCAGTCGGTTAAGCATCCGACTTTGGTTTCGATCATGATCTCACGGTTTGTTGGTTCAAGCCCCACATCAGGCTCTGTGCTGACAGCTCAGAGCCTGGAGCCTGCTTGGGATTCTGTGTCTCCCTCTTTCTCTGCCCCTCCCCTGCTCATGCTCTGTCTCTCTCTCTCAAAAATAAATAAAACGTTAAAAAATTTTTTACGAAAAGGATTTGGGTAGATATACATCCAACTGATCATAGAACCCCTGTTATCTCTGGAGAGGGAAGTACAGTTGGAGGAGTGGTTAAGGGGATATTTATTTGTAGTATTTGGATTTGTCTTCAGGTATTAAGTAATTACATAAAGGACGTACAACGAAACACACGTTTAGAAGAGAAAGCTGGCTAAGATGTATTCCGCGCCAAGGAAGAGATGGGGTTGACTTTCCCATGGGTGGGTGTTGAAGGACTGACTTCATTCTGTCCCGGGTTCTAGGGCTGAGCTCAGCTTCCTAAGCCCTCTCCAAGCAGCTTCAGCCTCGCCTGCTCGCTGGTCAAGCGGCAGGTGCATCGCCCGTGGTGAACACGGAAGGTGAGCACGTTCCCTTCCGTTAGCATACTCACCTTGGCCGCGTGCGATTCCGGTACCCAGAGGGCTGTTGACCTCTTCTCCCACACCCGGGGAGAATGGCGTCCGTGAGGGCAAACTGGGCTGCCTTGAGTCCCCTCGTGCTGTGAACTCCTACACTACAGGACGTAGAGGGTGCCTGATGCACTCTCTGCTGGAGCCAGCTTGTCCCCCACCTGCTAGCAGAAGGAGGGAGGGGACCGCGGGAGCAGAGAATGGAGAACCAAAGTGGCTGTTCTACCTTGCAGCCTTGCAAAGGGTGCAGAGGGACAGAGCTCTCAGGAGAGACAGTCACTTGCAGTCATCTCTCCAGTTCAAGAGTGGAAACCCCGCGGCAGCGAGCAGGGACAGAAACTGCAAGGTGCTTGAGTGCTGGGGACTGGGGACAGGCAGCAGAGGCCGGAGCCCAGCCTCCACGGGCGGACAGGTGGGGTTGGGGGTGGGGGCTCAAGCCTAGACCCCCTACGTGATCAAGGAACTGGGTCTGAGGTGGGGGCACTCAAGACAGATGTGGAAAATTCTCTCCCTGCGACTTCTGGTTTCTAGTCGTGACATGCTAAGTTGGGGGGCCGTCACTTAAAACATGACAGCAAGGAACCCACAGACCCCAGCGAGAACATCAGCAGGAATCCCAATAGAAAAGAAAGCATCAAAGTTAGCTGAGGGTCTCTGCTGAGCGGTGGTGACCGCGACTTGCACTCTGCCAACTGCATGGGCATGGGGGACAGGAGGCAAAGCCCAGGGCCACCCAGGTGGGAGATCTCCTAGGTCACCCCACATAAAGCTGAGAGCCAGCGGAAAGGGTGAACGAGACAAATGCTGTGCTGTTGGACACCTTGGCACTGAGCAGAGGTAAGAGCGGGAAGTCCCCTGAAGACTCATAACCATGAGCGGGGCCCACACACAGGTCTGGATTCATGTACCCGTGAGATCAAAACCCACAAAAATGCAACCTCAAGCAGAGACTTTTGCTGAAAGTGTCCCCGTTTGGCAGCCCCTCCTTTCTGGAGGGCACATTGCCTCTGGAAAGACCCTTAATCCAGGCCTCAGAGAATCACCACAGATAAATTCTCAGGAAAAAGAGCAGCATGGAGGAAACACCCCTACACCCCCCCACACACACCAAGAAAACACGCCACCTACAAGTCCCCAGAGGGAGCAGGGCCTGCTGACACCTTGACATCTGGCCTCCAAAACGGAGAGAGAAAAATGTCTGTTGTTTTAAGCCACCAACTTGGTGGTGATTGGTTATGGCAGCCTCAGGACAGTAATGCAGGGGCAGAGGTCATATCCTAAGAAATGCAGACGGGGAAAGTTCCCAACCTGTTGTAAATCGTCAATGCTCAGATCTGGTGATCCCAGTTCATCCCAAGCACGGAAGTTAAGAAGGAATCCACACTCAGACACATTGGGTGTCACCTCAGGACCCCAAAGACAAAAAGAAGATTAAAAAAAAAATTTTTTTTAATGTTTATTTAGTTTTCAACAGAGCGTGAGCGGGGGAGGGGCAGAGAGAGAGAGGGAGACACAGACTCCCAAGCAGGCTCCAGGCTCCGACCTGTCAGCACAGAGCCTGACGTGGGGCTTGAACTCACAAACGGCGAGATGATGACCTGAGCTGAAGTCAGATGCTTTAATCAGCTGAGCCACCCAGGCGCCCCGCAGACGAATGTTTTTTTAAAACGCTATTTACAAGAGCATCAAAGAAATAGTAAATTACTGAGAATAAAACAACAAAAGGTATGCAGTCTCTTTGTGCTATAATTATAAATCTATATTGAGAGATATTTTTTACAAGGCTTCAATAAAAGCAGAAATATATCATGTTTGATCCATACCTTGCATCATGAACAAAAGTTAATTCAAAACAGATCACAGACCTAAGTGTAAATCCTAAAACTACAAGACCAAAACATAGGAGAAAGTCTTTGCAAACTTGGGTCAAAGCTTTCCTAGCGATGACCACAAAAGCACAATCCATAAAGGGACAAACTGACACATGGGACTTCGTCAAAATAGAAACTTCTGCTCTTCAAGAGATACTCATAAGAGAATAGAAAGCCAAACCGTGGACTGCAGGAAAAGAAATTTATAGAGCAAAAATCTGATAAAGGAGTTGTACCCAGAATATGAAGAATTCTTAAAACTCAATAACAAGAAAACAACCCAGTTAAAATGAGCAAAAGATAGGAACAGACATTTCACCAAAGAAAATATACAAACGGAAAATAAGCTCATGAAAAGCAGCTCAACATTGTGGAGGGGAGGGTGGGAAGGACTGGAAAGCAAGGAGTACCAGCGGGAAGGAAGAACTCTTCTGGGTGGTTGGATTTGTTCATTATCTTGTTTGTAGTGTTGATTTCATGGGTATATACAGATGTCAAAACTTAGCTAACTGCACGCTTGAAATATGTACAGATTACATGTCGATCATACTTCAGTAAAGCTGTAGGTTAAAGGACTTCAGTAAAAGCAGAAACATATCATGTCAGTGGGCTGGAAACTCAACAGTCTCCCCAACTGGATTTATAGATTCAGTGCAATCCTCGCCCCCCCCCCCCAAAAAAAAAACACCCCAGTCCCTTTTTTCCCTTTGTGGAATTTGATGAGCTAATGCTAAACTTTACTTGGAAATGCAAAAGACCAAGAATGATCAAGACACTCCTAACACTTTCCCCACAACGTGAGAGAATTTGGTTGAGAAAATATAAACATTATTGTAAATCTATAGGAACTAAAACAGTGCAGTACTGGCTTAGGGATACATCAATGGAACAGAAGAGAGAGCTCAGAAATGGGCTCGTGCTTATAGGGACACTTGAGATAGGCTGCTGAGTAGGAGAAAAGGGGCAGACTTTGCAATAAATGGCTGGGACAGCTGGGCATTCTTCTGTGAGGGTGGGAGGGTGAAAACCGGACCCCTATCTCACACCATACAAAAAAAGTCAATTCCAGATGGAGTAGAAACCTCAAGGTCAGAGACAACAACCGTTAGGAAATAATATAGGACAATATCTTCCAGATGTCAGCATAGGGAAAAAAATCTTAAACACTCACAAAAAGCACAAATTCCAAAAGGCAACGTTAATAATCTCAACTACTTTAAAATTAAGAACTTGTGTCTTCGAGAAGAAAGACAATTCACAGAGCAAGAGAAGAAATTGCAAATTCATAGAACCAAAGAGCCGATGTCAAAACTATATTAATAACAGTGGTTGCCAGGGGCTGGGGAGAGCAGAGACCGGGAAGTTATTGTTTAACAGGTATAGAGATTCAGATTTACAAGATGAAAAGAGTTACAGGGGCGGATAGTGCTGGCTGCACAGCAATGTGATATATTCAATACCATTGAACTGCACGCTTCAAAATGGTTAAGAGGGTACATTTTATAATGTGCATTTTATAACACAATAAAAAAAGATTCCCATAAAAAGCTATATAAATAACAGCCCAGTAGAAAATTGGCAACAAGCTTTCTAGGCGTTTCGTAAAAGAAGAAATCCAAATGGCTAATAACATATGAAAGTTGCTCAATTTCATTAGTAATAGGAAAATGCAAATTGAAACCACAGAGAGATTATTGCACACAGACTACTATCAGGACGATCAAACTCTTGGGATGTGCCGGGAGGGCTGATATTCTAGAGATCCAAATGAGGATTCCTTGGGAGGATCAGAATTAAAGAAACTTGCTCCAGCTCAGCTCCCCCAGCCGATGCAGGAATCCTCTAGCACCGTGAACCCGTGACCGGGCACCTCCAGGGGCATCCCTGCCCACCTCCTCTGCCAGCTGCCCAATCTAGTGTCAGGCAGACCCCCTGACTTGCATCAAGTCAAGAGTCCTCTCCATGTAATGCCCACCCCGCCCTGGGCACTGCCAAGGTTGCACACTGCACAGAGAGGAATTGAGGAACAGAGCTACTTGGGTAGAAGACAAATCAAGTAACTCATGGAATCTTTCCTCTCAGATGGCAGGAATGCATCCTTGAGCTCCAGGCATCATTTTCCAGGAGGACGGAGTGGTTTTCTTGCTCCTGTGTTCCTATTAGTGGCTAAAGAGCTATTTGTGAATGACTATGGTATTTCCAAGAGTTGTCCACAAGTGCCTGAGAAACTTTGCAATGAACGATTTGTATTAATCTTAAATTTGTATATTTCAGGTCCAGATATATTATACATGAAACATGATGCCAATTTCTCATATTGTCAGTTACATAGACATTGAACTTCAGAATTGCAAAAAGGTTTTATTTTTTTAACTATTTTTTTAAGTTTATTTAGTTATTTTGAGAGAGAGAGAGAGAGAGAGAGAGAGAGAGAGAGAAAAGAATCCCCAGCAGTTTCCTCACTGTCAGCACAGAGCCCTGCCTCTGCCTGCTACGCAGGGCTTGACCTCACAAGCTGTGACATCATGACCTGAGCAGAAATCAAGTCGGACACGTAACTGACTGAGCCACCCAGGCATCCCTGCAAAAAGTTTTTAATATAAATATTTAACAATTTTAATTAAAAAAATACAAAGTTTCAGCTTTATGTAAATAATTGCATTGAATATTTTGAGGTTTTAATTTGCACTTCACCTTTAATTTTTTTATTGGATGAATCTGACACCTAACGGGTTATGTAAATCTAAGATATGCACTGTGCTACTTTGATACATTTCTATATTGTAATATTGTTGCTGCGACTTTGTTTTTAATAATTTTGCATGATTCAGAACACAGGTGGGCAAGCATTGTCTCAAAGGGCCAGAGAGTAAAAATTTTTGACTTCTTGGGCTATTTGGTTTCCGTTATAACTACTCAACTATGGTGTCAGAGCAAAAAGCAGCATCAGACAATACGTAGATTAATTGCGTTTCAAAAATAGACAATCCAGGGGTGCCTGGGTGGTTCCATCGGTTAAGCGTCTGACTTCAGCTCGGGTCACGATCTCACGGTTCATGGGTTTGAGTCCCGTGTTGGGCTCTGTGCTGACAGTTCAGGGCCTGGAGCCTGCTTCGGATTCTGTGTCTCCCACTTTCTGTCCCTCCTCTGCTCGTGCTTTGTCTCTCTCTGTCTCTCATAAATAAATAAATGTTAAAAAGAAATTTTTTAAAATAGGCAATCCAGCCAGGAGTCTTAGTTTGTTGACCCCTGATTTAGAAGAAAAAAACTTTTTAAAAATAAAATGTTTTTCATTAAAAAAATGTTTACACTTCCCTTAATAAACTCATTCTATGAAAATACATTTCAACATCATACGTTTTTAATACAACTACTTTTTTTTTTGAAGAGAGGGAGAGCAACCAGGGGAGAGAGAGAGAATCTTAAGCAGGTTCGATGCTTAGCATGGAGCCCGACGCGAGGTTTGATCCCACAACCCTGAGATCATGACCTGAGCAGAAATCAATAGCAAGGCACTCAAATGACTAGCCATCCAGGCGCCCCAATACAGCTACATTTTTTTAAATAACATCACCGCTATCAATAGAACACAAATTTTTTTGAAAAACACTCATCACCAGCTAAATTTTGCCAAAAAGACAAGAAACAAATGGTATGAAATAGATACATAACTAGTGAGTGATGCATGGTTTTATTTTATCACTCATCTAAATATCGCTGGCCCATCAACAGAGCATTGATACTGAATCATCAAAAATTGCCTGCCTTCTATTGATTTTTGTCAATTACGTTTTGCACTTATTGTTATGAGGGTACACTTGAGTGATAGGAGGATATTTTATATGACAGTTAACTTGATTTATACTTGAATTAGCTATTCATATTACATAAGTAATTTATAAATACCCCACTATTGCATAATAATCTTTAACTATTTTGATGTATGACACAATTAATGTCTACTTGCGCTTTTGCTCTGGGCCCTTAAGATGTTAAGGACAGACCTGGCCCTCAGGATAGGGTCAGTCACACGTTTGTCAGGGCTCGGGGGTAGTGGGTAACGAGGCGTGCTTTGGAGTCCAGCTTCCCAGGTTCAAACCCTGGTTCTGCTATCCACCTGCTAAGAAACCTCAGGTAAATGCTTTAACTTTCCATTTTAGCTTGCTTAGCCATAAAATAGGGATAAAAACAGTACCTCCCATGTAAGATTGCTGAAAGGATTCAATGGGGATTAAGACACTGCAAGGAGGGGACTCATCACACTTCTGGTCACAGATGCAACATGTTAGCTGACATTGGGGATGACGATATTAAGATACACGGCCCAGTGGTAAAAAGGAGAAAAAAGCAAGTTGCAGGACAGTGCAGACAGAATTTCACCTTTGGTGTATACAGGGAGGAAAAATTTTAAAGATACATTTAGAGACACTTATGTACGCTTAAAATAAATCCAGAGTGGGGCGCCTGGGTGGCGCAGTCGGTTAAGCGTCCGACTTCAGCCAGGTCACCATCTCGCGGTCCGGGAGTTCGAGCCCCGCGTCGGGCTCTGGGCTGATGGCTCGGAGCCTGGAGCCTGTTTCCGATTCTGTGTCTCCCTCTCTCTCTGCCCCTCCCCCATTCATGCTCTGTCTCTCTCTGTCCCCCCCCCAAAAAAATAAACGTTGAAAAAAAATTAAAAAAATAAAATAAAATAAATCCAGAGAATAATATTCAGGAAACAAACAACAGTCATAGAGGGGAATGCGAGTTTGGCATGGGGAAACTATCTCTTTATATTTTTTATTCTTGTACATAAACCATGGGTATGTAATTCTTACCCTAAAATTACGATTTAATTTTAATTTAATATTAAAAATATATTGTTCAGGGGCGGGGGGTGGTGCCTGGGTGGCTCAGTCGGTTAAGCGTCTGACTTCAGCTCAGGTCATGATCTCGCAGTTCGAGAGTTCGAGCCCTGTGTTGGGTTCTGTGCTGACACCTCAGAACCTGGAGCCTGCTTCCGATTCTCTCTCTCTCTCTGTCTCTCTCTCTCTCTCTCTCTCAAAAATAAACATTTTAAACAATGTGTTGTTCAGAACTAAATGCAATACTGTGACAAATCAGGGTAGAGTGGTTCTGTCCCCTCCTTTGACCTAGCAGCTCCTTGTCTGTTAACCCATCCTGAGACTGTACGGACTTCTTTCTGCCTCTATACCACACGCTTCCTTCCACCCGGGTTTCTAGTCGACCAGCACGACAAGGCCTTTGCCCCCTTTGGGGGAGGAGCGTATGAAGCAACCATCTCTCCTCGGCCAGGAAAGGCTGCCCAAAGTCCAAGCACAGGGCTCGCACACCTGCCTGGCATTGGGATGTCACTCCTGCCCCTGGCTGTGGACTTCATAACACCACCCACGGCCGTGATCCCAGCTGTGCGGTCCTCCCTTTCCCCTCTCTCACCTCCATGCCCAACTCAGGCCGGATGCTGTGCTCCCGCCTGTGGCCCACGCCTGCCCTGGGCCCCACCCCACACGCCCCAGCGCCAGCTTCAGCCCTTGCCCGCTTGGAACCCCCAGTTCTGGCCCTGGCCCGCCAGCTCGTCCTCTGCACCTTCCCAGACCCCATGGGCCTCTTAGAGGAAAAGAATAGGAGCCGGTCAGAGTCTGGGGAAGAGAGCTGTTGAGGGACAGGCTTTCAATCCCTTTCCACAGCTTATGACAGAAGTGCCTAGTAAAGGAAAATCTTATCACATCTACGTTGGAAGCTGGCGAGAATCACCCACATGCCAAAAATGACAGGGACTTTATGCTAAATACGGAGCATGTAGGAACAAGTTACAGAAGGACTTTGGGACCGCCCCCAAGCCACCTCGCCCAGGGGAGGCCCAGCCTCACAAAACCAACAGCTCTCCAGAAGAGGGAAGAATAAGCAGATTGAATCCTTAGGAAGCAGGGTGTAAAACTGCAGAAGTTAGCCAAGAAGTGAGTCCCTGCTCCCCCAGCATTCTGAAACACACTGAATCTCAGAGAACCATTTTCAAACATCATTACATGGCAGTGGTCCCAACAGCTCCCATAAATATTTTTCTATTGACTTTTGTTTTAGTCTTTAACAGTATCCTATGAACTAGTTCAATAAACAGTGCAAGGCAAAGGAAGAGAAGTCTCGGAGAGCAGAATAAATCTTTGAAATGTTAACATAAACTCCCAGCCAACTCCGCCTTCGACTGCCAGGGAGGAGGCACGGGGCACTGAGGGGGACTTGGGCACAGACCAGGCATAGATGTGGCCACCTGGGCTCTGCCAGCAACTCCAGCAGGGTCACCAAGCAGAGAGGGAAGGAAGGTTCCAGAACTAGAGAAGAAGGCCAGCTGGAGTCAGAGAAAGGGAGAGGCGGCCCAGCCAATCACAGAGTCGTAAGGCGCCTCTGAGATCCTCTGAGCCTCCCACCCTGTGATACGGACTTAAATGCTCAGGCTGTGGAACCAAACTGCCTGGGTTCAAATCCTGCTTAGGAGCTATGCACCCTTGGGCCTCAGTTTCTTTATATAACTTGAGGGTAAAAATAGCATCTGCCACATGGGGCCGATGTCAGCATTAAATGAGACAATTCATTCAAAGTCACTTAGCACAGGGGGTGAGATGCCCAATAAATCATGCCTGATGTGATTTTTACAGGCAGGGCACTGAGGACCCTGGAAAGTTCCAAGGATATCCCACAAGTCAGTCTCTCTCGTTCTAAAATGTCTCTCATTTACTTTCCCCCTGGGGACAACCACGTTCTGGGAAATAGGTTGTCACAAAACACTAATTTGTTTACGGATATTGATTGTGTAAGATGGGTGACGAATACCTGGCCTGAGACAGTTAATACAGCTCCTGGGAGGCAGGTACGGTCAGGAATCCAAACCACAGATCAGCTCGTGGCAGGTGAATGTGGGGACCAAGCGGCAGTGTCCTCTGGTGGGAGGAACACAGCTCTGGGACAGAACCCGGTTTCCGCTACTGCCTATGTGTTCCTGAGCGCGTCGCTTAACCTCTCCACGTCTTGATTTTCTCATTCATAAAATGGACATGGTCATACTATCGCCAGGATCACTGCAGAAAGCAACTTCAATAGCAAACAGGAAAATCCGGGCAGGAGCAGGTGCACCTTCAACCTGGAGGGACTAAGTGAGTGGTGCCCCCACTGATGTCAGAAGATCCAGTGGGATTTCTGGCTCAGCTGAAACTCAGCAAGTCACTTCTCTGCCAGGATCCAACTGGATAATGTCCCTAACGGTGCTTTAATTTTGCCAAGCATCCTATTTACTAAGCGCTCTTACATACTGGGCCTCACTGAAACTTGTGACTCCGAGAGGTAAAGTCATTTGCCAGGGTCACCAGCAAGTAAGTGGCAAAGCAGATTGGATGCTAATGTTGCAACTTGGAATCCCCAACTGTTTCTCTCTGTGTCTGCCCCGGAGCCTGGGGCTCTACAGCTGATGGGCAGGCCCACCCCCACCCCATCCGCAGGCCTGGCAAAGACAGCCTTTCCTGGTCCTACCTTTAGGCTCCTTCCTCACCGTTGAAAGGACCCAGGGAACACTTGTTGCCAACCTCCAGCGTCTGATGTGGTAGGGCTGGGATCTGAGCCCTGGCCCATCCAGCACCTTCTGCAAGTGCCAAACAGGATAACACATAGAAGCACTAAAGCACAGGGGCGCCTGGGTGGCTCAGTCGGTTAAGCCTCTGACTTCGGCTCAGGTCATGATCTCTCGGTTCATGGGTTTGAGTCCTGCATCGGGCTCTGTGCTGATGGCTCTGTGCTGATGGCTCGGAGCTCGGAGCCTGGAGCCTGCTTCGGATTCCGTGTCTCCCTTTCTCTCTCTCTGCCTCTTCCCTGCTCATGCTCTGTCTCTTTCTGTCTCAAAAATAAATAAACACTAAAAGAAGAAGAAGAAGAAGAAGAAGAAGAAGAAGAAGCAGCAGCAGCAGAAGCTCTAAGCACGGCATGAAGTCCCTATCAGTCCTCAGGGGCAGTTAGAGAGTATTGTCAGACAAGAAGCTCTTACGGGCAGGGATCCTGCTTTCCTGTGCCTGTAAACTCTGTTGATTCCAGACTGAGAAAGAAACACGGTGCGGTCAGGAAGCCAGGAGGCCATCGTGAAAGCAGTCTGTAGGGGATCAGATGGCAGAGGTCTGAGCCGTTGATGGGGACGCTTCTTCCGGCCCCACCGGAGTAGCTAACGTTTACCGGAGCAGCTGCATATTTTTCTTCATTATTTCAATAATTCTTCTCAACAATCCTATAAGATGTGTTAATGTACCCATCTTAGACATGGGAAGATCAGAGAGGTTAAATAATTTCCCCCAAAGTCACACAGCTAGGAAGGATGTAGTCCTTCCCCAAAGTCACACAGCTAGGAGTTGAATGTAGTTTTCTTTGATTTCATTTTTTTCTTTAATTAAAAAAAATTTTTTTTTTAATTTATTTCTGAGAGTGAGAGCAAGAGTGGGAGAGGGATAGAGAGAGAGGGGAACAGAGGATCTGAAGCAGGCTCTGCACTGACAACAGAGAGCCTGGTGTGGGGCTCAAATTCAAATGACCTGAGCCAAAGTCAGACGCTCAACCAGCTGAGCCACCCAGGTGCCCCTCTTTGATTTCTTAGCCCAAATCTTAAAGGATGCAGGGGAGAAGGGCAGAGGAGAGGTGGCTGAGGTGGTGGGAACCGGGGATCCAGGTCACACTGAGCTCAATACATCCCTTTCTTCTGGTTTCTGCCCATATGGGTCATTTGGTCTAAACCAAGACTTCCTTTGAGTGCTCACACATAGTTTTATAGGCTGAAAGAACTTCTCTGTACCCCAATTCTGTTGTAAGCCCTTTTGGCCATGTGGGCCAGTAAAGAAGCTTCTGGAAGAGAATGGAGTCCAGAATCCACTGGAACCAGCCCGGGGTGGACACACAGGGAACCATCCCCATTTGCCAGATATGCGAACTGAAGCTCGGGGATTCTGTTGGGGGCCAAAGTATCAGAGTGCTAAAGTGCTCTGCTGGGAGCGCGTTTTAATCTCGTTCTCGCTGATCAACTCTGCCAAGAGACCAAGAAGAATGAGATCAGAGGGAAAGTCCGGGCTGAGTCATTCCTGCTCTGTTCACGTACTGACCACCTACTATGAGCAGGTCCTGTTCCAGGCAGAGACTTACAGACAGAAAGATCACAATCCCTGCCTTCGACCTGGGGAGCCAGGCAAGGACACGGATGGTGACTCATTCTCTGGGAAGTGCTGGGGGACCCCGGGCCCTTGAAGCAGGGACGCTGGGACTAGAGGGGCTTACGGCCAGGGAAAGAGGGCTGTTTGCTCTCTGCCGTCGGGGCATCCACCGTTGGCCCTGACCATGAATGCCATCTTCCCTGCCCTGGTGCCCGTGACTCTAAGACTCCTGGTGAATCCCCACAGTTGAGGTTCAAAACCGTGGTCTCCTTGCTCCAAAGGCAGCGGACGAGTTAAATCTGAAGCTCTTTGGCCCTTGGGGAGCAGAGGCAGAGCAAAGGGCAGGTCTGGACGCCTCTTTTGGAAATGACAAGATCCATTTAGCCATCAATTAGCACTGTCCCCAGGCTCCGGGCCTGCACGCTGGGCAGAAAGAATGCGCCACACCGCGCTGATTCGAAACAGATGTGCTGGCAGAGGGACCTGGCCTGCGGGGCCGGAATTCCTGGGCACCCAGCTCCTGGCTGGAGACGGGCTTCGGCGTTACATTCTGGGCACCGACTCCGGCAGGGAGGCCACGGAGACCGAGCTAAGGGAGCAGCCTGCCTGGAGAATGTGGACCTGGGACAGGGCTCAGAGGCGGGAGGGGGAGGGGGAGGAATGTTGACTCTGTCCAAAACAATCGGGGATCAACCGCGTTCTGCCGCATACAGAATGTGACTTTTGACCAACAGCTGCTGATCCCAGGGGAGACGCGGCTGATGCGCGAGGAAGCGCGGCGGGAAGCCCGCCTCTCTGGTGCCTCGACGAATCACCCATTGCCACCGATCTCCTTGCTGGAGCTCTTGCACCAAGTTCCTCCCGTGCTGTCGCCTTTACTCATCACGGCTACCCTGCTCTCGCGTCCATTTGGCAGATGAGAAGACTGAGGCACAAAGAGGTTTCCCAACTTACCCGCGATGGATCGCTGATAAATCGTGGATCCCGTCTGCCCATGGGCTACTTCCCACTTTTTCCTTCTCCCTTCACAGGCAGGAGGGGAACGCTGAGCTCCTCTCCTCCAGCCCTGCAGTGCCGCGGGGAAGCTCACCGCGGAGTCCCGGTCAAACCCTCCCGATGATGAAGGGCTCACCGCCCCCCAGGCTATCGCTTCTAAGCTTGGACAGTTCACCAGGCTGCCTATTCTTCCCTCCATCCAGCCGCAAGCTGGGTCCCTGCAGGCACGTGGCTCCCCCCCAGCAGCACGGCCGCAGTTCCCCTACTCTCTTTTCTCTGGGACCCTTGCAGGGCATGACCGTGACCCCGCCCTTATTTTTCTGAGCTGCGGGGCCTCTGTGGCGGCGGCTCCCAGTCAGCTGTGCAGCTCCCACATCACCCCCCACATCCCCCGCTGGATGCCTTCCAGCCCGTCCATGTCCCTGGGGGGCCCAGATGTGGACATGGGGTCAACCAGGTCTCCCTTCTCCCTGCAGCACAGAAAGGAATACTCTTTAAAACATTCTTTGAAGGGGTGCCTGGGTGGCTCTGTCGGGTAAGGGTCCAACTTCAGCTCAGGTCACGATCTCACAGTCCCTGCGTTCCAGCCCCGCACGGTTCGTGGGTTCGAGCCCCGCGTCGGGCTCTGTGCTGACGGCTCAGAGCCCGGAGCCTGCTTCAGATTCTGTTTCTCCTTCTCTCTCTGCCCCTCTCCCACTTGTTCTCTGTCTCTCTCTCAACAATAAATACACATTAAAAAAATAAACTATTCTCTTAAGACCGTTCGTTTGCCATTGTAAGAGTGATATAAGCTCACTACAGGAAATGCAAAAGACTGCAGTGAGCGCGGCGAAAACTGCCTCCCCAGGGAGAAACATCACCCCCTCCCCCCGTTCCGCCTCCAGCCTTCTCTGCTGTGCTTAATTTTTACCTAGCTTCATTTATTCTAGACTACAAATATGTGTTCCGCAGGCTCGCTTACCATCATGGCATCCGCAGTTTGCCGTGTCATTAGAAAGTCTATGAAAATGTCATTTGTAATGATCGCATAGTAGTCTGTAAAAGGCACCTGTTTCGCTATTTCTCTTATTTGGGGCATCGCTAGGAATCCACACCTCTACTTCTTCCTTACTACACAACCTCGGTTCTGTTCGAGGTCTCCACAAGATGTCACCTGCATACTAGAGTATAGGGTCCTTGACCCTAAACTCTTGCCAATAATGTCAAGCCTCCCCTACCCCCATATTTGCATTATGGGGC
Source organism: Prionailurus viverrinus (assembly GCF_022837055.1). NCBI lineage: Eukaryota > Metazoa > Chordata > Mammalia > Carnivora > Felidae > Prionailurus > Prionailurus viverrinus. Next base: position 19,588,501 of record NC_062574.1, read on the forward strand.
CTGAGCAGAGAATGCCACTAAGGCACAGACCAGGGTTTCTAGTCCTATGTCCTTGCTTGATTTTATAACCTCTCGTCACAACCAGAGACCCTTAAAGGTCAACCTCCCAAGTTTCAGATGCTAAAACTGAGTTCAAAGAGGGCAAGTGAGTTGCCCAAGGTCACACAGGGGTGGTGGTCACCTGGGAACAGAGGGCCCCTGACTCCCAGCTGAGGGCTCTCTCTACAACACCCCTACCTTAGGGCAAGGTTTGTATTCACTTGATATTAAGAAAAAATCAAGCAAGGCATTTTTAGCTAAAGCATCTGGCCTCTTACCACGAGTTCAAATTTAACCAGGAAGGGGAAAAGAGAGAGAGAATAGAAATCAACAATGGCATATATCCCCAGGCGAGGTGACTCAGAAACACACGAGGCTTTTCCCTTTTCCTTGCTGGCTGCCCTGTCTCTCCAGCCCCCCTTCTTCCTCCCTCACAATCTCCGCCACCAGCAAGAACCCTTCTGGGATCCCCAGACTTGTAGCTCTTAGGCTGAGATATTGAGGTCCTGAATCCTGGAGAAACGAATGGGAGGGCAGGACCACACCCACCAATAAAATAAGATCCAGAGGACAGGACCAGGGGGACTTGTTATGTCTTCTTAGAGCTGCAGGGATGGGTTATTTTGTGGAAAACGTAAATGCATGAACGAATGATACCAGCTAGAAATCACCTTCACCAGCGCACGATTTGCAGAGACGTGTAAGTCGCTTCACCTCTCCGATCTCCAAGTCGTCATCCGTAAAACCTATGCTTCCAATTAATTTCACACACATTTCCTGAGGGTCTGCTGTGGGCCAGGCTCTGTGCTGGGCACCGAGGGCAGGCCACAAGGATCAAAGACAGAACGAAAGAAGAAAACATTTATGTAACATCTTTTCCCCCAGGCATTAGGAGTAGCAAAAGGGACAGGGCGGTTAATAAAAATACATAGTAAGGCTTATGGTTTTAGATAGATGACTTACTAGACAGTCTGAAACACCACCCCCTCACTAATAAATACCAGGAAATTCTGGATAAAATATAAGAGGCATCTTTTTAATTTTTTTTAATGTTTGAGAGAGAGAGAAAGAGAGAGAGTGCACAGGAGCAGGGGAGGAGCAGAGAGAGGGAGACACAGAGTCCGAAGCAGGCTCCAGGCTCCGAGCTGTCAGCACAGAGCCCAATGCGGGGCTCAAACTCACGAACCGAACCGCAAGATCATGACCTGAGCTGAAGTCAGATGCTTAACCGACTGAGCCACCCACGCGCCCCCCAAGAGACATCTTTCTAAAAGCAGAACTAGGTTCTCAAGTAGGTAAGGAGGTCCTCAACAGCCAGAAGTTGAGCCGGGACTAAGTAGCAAAGGAAAAAGCTTTTGAGTTAATGCTCTAGCTGTAAGCAGGGGAGCCCTCTACCTGCACCCCAGAAACTCCCAAACTGGTAAAGTAACCAATAAGATAGTAACATTTTCAGGACAGTGATACTCCTAGGATTCTAGAGAGCTCCCCGTCAGCCACGGCTTCCCGTGATTTCCACAGACTGAGCCCATCATCCGAAGTTATAAGAGCAAGAATCTGACAAAATAAGCAATAGGGTTTATTCCACCCGACCATTAGAACAAATAGCATATCAACTCCAAAATAAACATATCTTCTTTAAATTGGAACACTTCATGAATTTGTATGTCATTTTTGTGTTCCAATTTTAGTACATAGACTGCTGAAGCGAACACCAAAATGTGTACGTCTTAAATAATTAACAACATAAAAGGCATTTTAAAGAAGAAAACGATGTTTTCTAAAACAAGTGTATTCGGAAAATACCCAACTTGAACTATTAGAAAAATTTAGAGAGTCGCTGTAATTAAAAACCCAATGGAGGGACGCCTGGGTGGCTCATTCAGTTGCGCGTCCAGCTTCGGCTCAGGTCACGATCTCACGGTTCGTGAGTTTGAGCCCTGCATTGGGCTTTGTACTGACAGCTGGGAGCTTGGAGCCTGCCTCAAATTCTGTGTCTCCTTCTCTCTCTGCCCCTCCCCTGCTCACGCTCTGTCTCTCTCACTCTTAAAAATAAATAAACATAAAAAAAATTTGTTTAAACCCAATGGATGTTTAAACAGCAGATTAAACGCAGCTGAAGGAAGACCGGTGTGCAGACAGCTTTGTTAATAATTTACGTTATTGCTTCTTATGCAATATTTGTGCTTTATAAAGTATAGTGTTGTTGTAAGTTGTAGTGTCATTTTGAGACTGATCAAAGGAGAAACAAAAATAAAATGATTTTTTAATTCTTTTTATTTTTTCATATTTTTTATTGTTAAAAATTTTTTTAATTTTTTTAAATGTTTTTATTTATTTTTGAGACAGAGAGAGACAGAGCATGAATGGGGGAGGGGCAAAGAGAGAGGGAGACACAGAATCGGAAGCAGGCTCCAGGCTCTGAGCCATCAGCCCAGAGCCCGACGCGGGGTTTGAACTCACAGACTGCGAGATCGTGACCTGAGCTGCAGTCGGACGCTTAACCGACTGAGCCACCCAGGCGCCCTGTTAAAAATTTTTTTAATGTTTTTATTTGTTTTTGAGAGAGAGAGACAGAGCGTGAGTGGGGGAGGGGCAGAGAGAGAGAGAGGGAGACACAGAATCCGAAGCAGGCTCCAGACTCTGAGCTGTCAGCACAGAGCCCAATGTGAGGCTCAAACTCATGGAACCACGAGATCATGACCTGAGCCAAAGTTGGACGCTCAACCAACCGAGCCACTCAGGCGTCCTGAGAAATTGATTATTTTAAACATCGGTGAGATGACCTTTTTAATATTAACTGTCAGACGTGTCTCTTACTTTTGAATAGACCAGCTTCTGGCATCATACATTTCAAACCTTATTTCTTCTTCAATATCCATATTATATACTTCCAAGGCTGACCATCGTAAGTCTTGTTATCATCATATTCCCTCTGCACATTAGGTCTCAATCCCAGGCGAACCAAACAGTTGACAGTAATGGTATTCCTGGAAGTCATTCCAAACCCAGGATGGCTAACAATACCCTACCTACCTATCCATACATGGTAATGACTGAAAACGACGTAAACGTACACCTTTGGGCTGGATGGCCAACTGTCAGTCTACAGACACCATCACTTCTTTTATGTCGGAGAATTACTTTTCCCTGTATGGCCCCAGGTTAGAGCTTGCCAGTGAGAGAAACGTGAACAAGCTTGGAAGATGGAAGAGAAGGTGAAATAATAGCAATGTTTTTCCAGAAGGCCGTGGCAGTCAGATACGGCTTCAGAATTTCTCCATAAGCTACCGCTTTGAGGCTGTGCAGATGTAGCGGTTCACGGGCTTTCCACAAACTCACTTGATGGTCATAGTGGTAAGACATGGAGGTTTCTCATATTGTCCCACCATCTGTGGCTTCTTCTAGCCTCTCCCACCTGTCCTACCCACACCAGACCGGAGGTATAGCTATTCTATTACACAGATTCATAGGCAGAGGCTAATAGTTTGGCTGGATGGGCAAGGACTTGGGAAAAATGAGATTGGAAAGCTGGTGAGAAAGATGTCAAAGGTGTAAGGGTAGAGCTTTCCAAATGAGCATGTTGGTGTGGGGTTGCTCAGCAGAGGAGGGTTCCAACAACCAGTGGGGAAGACCATCCATTCTGTGGATGTCAGCCTTCCCTCCAGCCACGTCTGTCCTTGCTCAAGGTTCTCATCGACCAAACAGCCATGGTGGATGAGTTGGAGCCTGTGCACGGGTAACAGGCACCCCTACTCACCAAAGCCAATCTGGCTAAGCCCCCGCTAAGTGTCCAGTCTCCAACCGCAAAGACTAACACTAAGCCCTGAATACAGCACTATTTTCCAGAGGGACAAACCAGGCCATTTGATGGGACGTTGATGACATTGAACCAAGGTCACCATAAAGAGGATATTTCATGGAAACTGACAAAGTGATTCTCAAATCTGTCCAGAAGACTATCAGACCTATGGAAAGCTATCATGCTTGAGGAACAAGAAGGGAGGATTTGTCCACCAGATATCAAGGTAAAGCTAGACTAATCAAAATCGTCTGGTATTGGTACAGGAATCGACAAATAGAACAGCGTACAGAGACCCTTATATATGGAAGCCGGATTTATGGCAAAACAGACATTATAGATTAGTAAACAAAACAAAACACAAAGGATGGAACAGAACAAGTAAGACTACCACAATTGGTTCCCCATATGGAAACAAAATTAAAGTTAACTCCTCCTCCTTGTCCTAAGTAAAGATCAATCCAAGGTAGATTTAAACACAAATGTGAAAGATAACACTATAATAAAAAGTAAGACACAATATAGGCTAATCATTCTAGGTCCTCAGAGCAGAGGGGGACTTCTTAAGGTACAACCACCTTAAGCAACAACCACCACCAAAGCAGATAAATTAAGAACCTATGGCTTTCCAGAGACTTCGTGAAGAATGAGAAAAAACAAGCCACAAACTTGGAGAGGACAACTGTAATACATGTTACACAAGAGTCACTTCCAGAACATGTAAAGAATGTTTATAAATTAATAAGGAAAAAAAATAACCCCAAAGCAAATAGATGAAAGGCAAAAACAGGAATTCTACTGAAAAGACAAATGCATAATAAATTTGAGAACATGCCCAACATAATTGAGAGTAAAGGAAATGCAAATTAAAATCAGAATGCCGGGGCGCCTGGGTGGCTCTGTCGGTTAAGCACCCAACCCTTGATCTCGGGGTCGTGAGTTCAAGCCCCACAGTGGACTCTGCACTGGGTATGAAACCTACTTAAAAAATAAAATAAGATGAAATTGTGGAGCCTGGGTGACTCAGTCGGTTAAGCATCTGACTCTTGATATGGGGTCAGGTCATGATCTCTCATTTGTGAGATGCAGCTCTACCTCGGGTTCTGTGCTGCATGGAGCCTACTTGGGAGTCTTTCTCTCCCTCTCTCTCTGCCCTTCCCCCGCTCACACTCTCTCTCAAAATAAATAAATGTTAAAAAAAATAAAATCAGACTGCCAACATTAAAAGTTTAAACGCACGCACACACACGCACACACACACACACACACGCACGCGAAATGCCACACCATTCCACACTCACCCGTTAGGCAGAAGTTAAAGCACTGACAATACCAACTATTTGTGATTATGTGAAGCAAACAGAACTTATATATTGAAAGTAGGAATGTAAGTGTTGGTACCACCACTAATTGTTGGGTAATAGTAAATTGAACATGCCCTATGAACCCTAGGACCCAGAAGTCCCAAAGACTCAATGATAGGTATATAATCACCAACCACTGAAAACATCACAAGTGTCCATAATGAGATTAGGTTTATATATTGGGATATATTCAAACAATGAGTCCACTGTTTGACTATACTCTAGGGAAGTGGGTGAACTCCAGTGCTGCTTAGCAATGTGAATTAACTTCAAAAACACACTTGAAGGGAAAAAAACAAATCACAGAAGGCTATGTACAGTATGATTCCATTTGTATACCCTTTGAGTTTTTTGTTGTTGATTTTTGAGACAGAGGGAGGGAGGGACACAGAGGGTGAGTGGGGGAGAAGCAGAGAGAGAGGGAGACACAGAATCCAAAGCAGGCTCCAGGCTCTAAGCTGTCAGCACAGAGCCCAACGGGGGGCTCAAACCCACGTGAGATCATGACCTGAGCCCAAGTCAGACGCTTAACCGACTGAACCACCCAGGTGCCCCGAAATAATAAATTCTTTAAAATACACATACATGGGGGAAAACTATACAGACGAGCAAAGGAACAAGCAACATAAAATTCAGAATAGTGATTATGTGGGGAGCAGGGCAGAATGCACGTGAGGAGAGGCACAGAGGGAGCATATTAGGTATTAATGTTCTAAGTGTCATCCTGAGTGCTGGATACAGCATTCTTTAATAAGTGTTTTGTATACTATTTTATGTATGATTGCACAATAAAAGCAAACACACAGAGAGTTGAAGTAACAGAACTGAGGCCACAAAAATGGTCCATTACACATAGTATCTGGTATGTTATATTAACAGCTATGATAGCTTTAAAGGGTTCTGACAGATCAAACAATTTGAGAAGAAAAAGGACATATTAACTTAACAGTGTATTTATTAACTTATCTCTTAAGATATAATTTTAATTTAAAGGTTTTTCATGTGCTTTTTGAAAAGAGAAAATGGTAGGGGCACCTGGTGGCCCAGTTTGTTAAGCGTCTGATTTCAGCTCAGGTCATGATCTCGTGGTTCATGAGTTGGGGCCCCGCATCAGGCTCTGTGCTGACAGCTCAGAGCCTGGAGCCTGCTTCGGATTCCATGTCTCCCTTGCTCTCTCTGCCCCTCCCCACTCACACTCTGTCTCTCTTTCTCTCTCTCTCTCTCTCTCTCTCTCTCTCTCTCTCTCCCAAAAACAAACAAACATCACAAAAAAAATTTTAAAAACAGAAAATGGTGAAACATTCTTAGAATTGATGAATCTTCAGATACAGGAAGCACCATGAATCCTTAGAAAGGTAAGTGAAAGTGAAAACATACCTATATTCATTATAATTAGGGGACCACATCATTTATCATTCTAACAAGGATACCTTTGGTGGCACTATTAATAATTATGCGCGGGTAACAGGTATTAACCAGGACTGGTGAGGGCAAACCAAAACATATCCTCATCCTGGAGAAACTCAACCATTTTGCTTAAAAAGAAAACACAATTAACTGGCAACAGACTTTCCACCGGCAACAATAGACACCAGGAGACAATGGGAAATATCTTCAAATTACTCAGAGAAAATAAAGGTCAACCTGGAATTCTATACCCAGCTAGATGTTAGAGGGGGTGGGGGAAAAACTACTTTGGCTCAAAGTAAGACTAAGAGAGCTTACCTAATATACCCATGGTAGCAAGAAGGCAATAAACAGTGGTGAGCAAACGGATCAGTAAAGTTGCAGATAAATCCAAATAAACTGTGGCAAACAACATTAATTATGGTAATGAAAAACGTAAGGATAATAAAATAAGGTATCACCAAAAAACTAGAAAATAGTAAATAAGCTGGGACAGAAGTGATGATCACAGTTAAAGAGTCAAATGGTACTTAACACTGTTTGGGAAGAATACAGAGATATTGAATGTTACCCTGTTAGGTCAGGTAAAACTTTGAGTATAACCTCCAAAAAAACAGAATGCATAACTTCCAAACTAGTAAAGAAAAATATGAAAAAACAAAAAACAAAAACTAGGGATCCAACTGAGACAGGAGGTAGAAAAAAACAAAAGGAAAAGCCGAGAACCTAGAGGGGACAAAATAAAATGATACAAATAAGCCTATCTATCATACACGTTAACCAAAGTAAGAAAATCAATACAAAAATATCAGTAATCACAGTACGTTTTCAAATACTAGATTATTGGGGTGCCTGGGTGGCTCCGTCAGTTGAGTGGCCAACTCTTGATTTCAGCTCAGGTCATGATCCCGGGTTCATGGGATCCAGCCCTACATTAGGCTCTGCACTGAGCGTGGAGCCTGCTTAAGATTCTCTCCCTCTGCCCCTCCCCTGCCTGCACCCTCTCTCTCATAAATGAATAAGTGAATGAATGAATGAGTTAATTAATTAATAATAAAATACTAGATTATTCACTCGGGAGATAGAGATTCTCTGATTAGAATGAGAACAGAAGCTGGAAATGTGCTGTTTACAACAGACACGTAAAACACAAGGACTCAGAAAAGTTGGAAATTTTTTTTAAATGATAAGCAATGAACTAGGCAGATGTTAATCAAAAGAAAACTGGTGTAGTCAACCAACAGCTGATAAGCTATACTTTAAGGTCAAAGCATTACAATGAAACCTTGGACTGTGAGTAACTTGTTCTGTGAGTGTTCCGCAAGATGAGCAAACATTCCTAATAAATTTTTTTTGTAATTTGTTTATTCTGGAGAGAGACAGAGCATGAGTGAGGGAGGGACAGAGCCAGAGAGGGACACAGAATCTGAAGCAGGCTCCAGGCTCTAAGCTGTCAGCACAGAGCCCGACACAGGACTCGAACTCACAAGCCACAAGATCATGACCTGAGCCCAAGTCGGATGCTCAAACAACAGGTGCCCCAACATTTCTAATACATTTTAACTTGATGAACAAGAGATATCTTGCAATACAAGTAGTATGTGACAATGAACATCACACGGTCACAACTGAGCCAATGGTTCTTGAAATTCACTTTGATATACAAGTGCTTTGGATTACAAGCATGGTTCCAGAACAAATTATGCTCACAAACCAAGGTTTTACTGTATTAGAAAAAAAAGACAGTCACTCTATAACAATTAAAGAAAACTTTCATCAGAAAGGTAGAAGACTGGGGCACCTGGGTGGCTCGGTCAGTTAAGTGTCTAGCTTAAGTGGTTTTGGCTCAGATCATGATCTCACAGTTCATGAGTTTGAGTCCCCCAATGGGCTCTGCACTGACAGTGCTTGGGATTCTCTCTCTCCCTCTCTCTCTGCCCCTTCCACTCTCTCTCAAAATAAATGAATAAACTTAAATAAAAACAGGGGTGTCTGGGTGGCTCAGCTGGTTAAGTGTCAGACTTCAGCCCAGGTCATGATCCTGCACTTCATGGGTTCAAGCCCTGTGTGTCAGGCTCTGTGCTGACAGCTCAGAGCCTGGATCCTGCTTCAGATTCTGTGTCCCCCTCTTTCTCTGTCCCTCCCTGCTTACACTCTGTCCCTCTGTTTCCCAAAAATAAATAAATATTTTTTAAAACTTAAAAAAAAATAAAAACAGAAAGTTATGAACCTTTAAAAAAAAAAGAAAGGTAGATTTCTGAATGACTATGCATCTAGGTAATATAGTCTCAGAATCTATACGGCAAAATTTGACAGACTTATAAGAAGAAATTTAAAGCCTATAATCATAGGGGCGCCTGGCTCAGTCAGTTAAGCATCTGACTTCAGCTCAGGTCATGATCTCCAGGTTCAGGAGTTCAAGCCTCACGTTGGGCTCTGTGCTGACAGCTTGGAGCCTGGAGCCTGCTTCAGATTCTGTGTCTCCCTCTCTCTCTGCCCCTTCCCTGCTCATGCTGTCCCTCTCTCTGGCAAAAACAAACAAACACTTAAAAAAAATGTTAAGTCTATAATCATAGAGTTTAACTCATCTCTCGGAAATTGAAATATCAAAGAGAAAAAACTACTAGGTTTTAGAAGATTTTAACAACGCAATGAGTTTAACGACATAAGTAGAATTCTATAACCAACACCTAGAGAATACACATTATTAAAGCTTCTGTGAAGATTTTCAACATTGATCACATACTATACTACAAATCAAATCAAGAATCTAGTATACAGACTACATTCTCTTATCACAACTCAGTTAAATTCAAAATCAGGGACACAATATAGCCTTCCAAGTCCAGTATGTTTGGGAAATGCAAAAAGATAGTTCTAGCTAACAAATGCATCAAAGACAAAATCAAAATGAAAAGTAAAAAATATGTACAACCTGACAAACTGATCCTCAAGTTTATGCAGAAGAACAAGAGCCATAAATAAACAAGTGGACTTTGGAGAACAAAGTAGGACGACTTGTCCTACCAGACAGAAAGACATCTTATGAATTATCGTAATTAGTACAGTACGGTATTGGTGTAGGGATAGAAAAACAAACCAGGTGTTATAGGTAAGCGATGAATCACTGAATCCACTCCTGAAACCAATATTGTACTCTACGTTAACTAAAGAAAATTTAAATTAACAAATAAAATAAAATAAACCAATGACACAGAATGGAGCCCTGAAACAAGTCTAGGTCCATGTAGAAACCTGATATATGACAAAGCATTACAATGGGGCAAGAAGATGATGGTCTAGTCAATAGCGGTATTGGCAATATCAGTTACCCAAATGGGAAACGGGGAGGGGTGGGGAATAGATCCTATCTCACCCAGTAGATCAAAATCCATTCCAAGTGAATTACACATCCTAATGTGAAATGCCAAGTTTAAAACTTTCAGAAGGGAAATGAAGGAAATCTGCATGACCTCAGAAAAAGATTTCTTAAAGCAAGCATAAACCATAAAGAAAGAGATTATTAAATCTGAAGACAGATAATGCCCTTAACAGAGTTAAAAGATGAAACACAGTATTTCTTATAAAGCCAAGCACACACCTTCCTTGCGGCTCCAGCAATTCCACTCTGAGGTATTTACCCAAGAGAAACGAACACGTGTGTGCACCAAAAGGTACAAGAATGTTGATAGCCATTTTATTTGTAGTAGCCCAAAATAGAAACCACTCAGTGTCCATCAACGGGATGCTGGTACATTCATACACTGGAAATCTATTCAGCGATTAAAAAAAAAAGAAACCTATGCAACATGGATGAATCTTACGCACATAATGCTAAGAAGCCAGGCACGCTATACGATTTCATTTATATTAAGCTCTAAATCAGGCAAAATCAATATATGGTAAAATGAGTCCAAACAGCGGTTGCCTCAGAAGGAGCACAGAGGATCTTACCGGGGAGAAAGAAATGCCCTATAACATGATAGAGGAGTGGGTTACATGGCTATACGCATTTGTTAAAATCTATCCAACTGTCCCATTTACAACTGCACCAAAAATACCGAGGCATAAACTTAACCAAGGAGGTGAAGGACCTGTACTCTGAAAACTTCAACACACCGATGAAAGAAGTTGAAGAAGACACAAACAAATGGAAAGGTATTGCATGCTCATGGATTGGGAGAACAATGTTGAATAATGGAGATGATAATGAATAATAATCAATAATCAATAATCAATAATGAATAATAATGGAGAATAATACTACATACTACCCAAAATGATCTACAGATTTAATGTAATCCCTACCACAATAACCAACAGCACTTTTCACAGAACTAGAACAAACGATCCTAACATTTGTACAGAACCACAGAAGACCCGGAGTGGCCAAAGCAACTCTGAAAAAGAACGGACTGCTGGAAAGATGGTGGAGTAGGAAGACCTTGTGTTCACCTCATCCCATGGATACACCGACATAACACCCACATCAGCATAAATAACCCAGAAAATGACCCAAAGGCTGGCAGAACAGACTCTCCACAGCTAAACATACAGAAGAGGCCACGTGGGAGAGGGGAAGAAGGGCTAAATGGACTTGTGGGGCATCGGGGGAGAAAGGGAGTGGTATGGGCCAAGAGGGGAGAGAAACAGACCCTCACATCAGGAAGCCCATATGGGGAAGATGAATCCCCATAACATTAGGCTTTGAAAACAGAGGGGCCAAATTGTGTGAGTTCTTACAACCAACGGCCCTTAAAACCTGGAATTTTAAAAATCAGTGGGTTGGTTTGCGGAGACCAGGTGGGCAAAAGGAAGCTGAGTCCCCGCCCTTGAAGAGACAGCATGACAAATAGCTGGTGGAGATACGCAGAGAACCAGTGGTTTGAAAAAAAGCCTGGGGCACAGGGTGGAAAAGTTGTTAACTCATCTCAGAGTGTATCCTGAAGGGACAGAGAGTCACGGGGGGCTCCTCCAGGAACAAAACAGTTGGCAAGCTCCATTTCTCTCCCCTGCCCCCCAGCCTAGACATATGGCCACCTGTGGGAACCGATGCAGCTATCTAATGTCCTTTCACTGCTCCCTAACCCCCCACCCCACCCCTGTCACCCCCTTCAGCTGTGTTTCCACCCCACCCCTCTGAATTGGCCCATCTCAGTCCCTGAGTTGCAGGGTCCCTCTTGCAGGGGACCAACAGTGCACAAACTTCGCTAACCCTGCCCTTCCAGCCCCCGTGCACATCGTGGATCCACTCCCGCAAATATGCTCTTGGCCAGAGCCCATCCAAAGCAGTATCACAGGCCTGGCAGGGTGCGAGCAGTCCAGACAGGGGCCAGGACCACTCGAAAGTGATTCCTTCCCCCAGGGAAAGGGGAAGATAACCACACACACCAGTCCAACTGTGGCCCCGACAGTGGGCTGGAGGCAGACAGCTCGTCTGACTGAAGGACCTGCCCACCACCAAAAGCTTCTCAGGGGCAACATAGGGAAAGTGCCCTGCAGTTTGGTGCTCTTTCATCTGTGGCAAATGCCTGGCCTGACTCAACTCAAGCCCAAAGCGACCACAGACTGGCCCACCAGCCACCCAGGGGTCAGACCCTGCCCACAACAGGCAAAGAAAGCTGCTGCAGACAGTTGGACTAAAGGCAAACACAACTGAGCCACAACACTAGGGTGCATGCAACACAAATAGGAGACATCCCTGAAGCACCATTTTCTGGGGAAAAGGAGACATTGCACTGCAGGGCTCTATGGGACCCCTTCTTCGTAAGTCCACTACTTTCAAGAGCAGGAGACAGCTGATTTTCCTAACACACAGAAACAGACACAGAGTTAAACAAAATGAGGAGACAAGGGAATATGTCCCAAATGAAAGAACACAACAAAATCACAGCAAGAGACCTAAGCAAAATGGAGAGGAGTATTATGCCTGATAGAGAACTTAAAGTAATAATCATAAAAATACTCCCTGGACTTGAGAAAAGAGTGGAGGACCTCAGTGAGACCCTTAACAAAGAGATAAAAAAGAACCCATCAGAGATGAACACCACAGTAAATTTAAAATACACTAGAGGAGGCGTGCCTGGGTGGCTCAGTCATTTGAGGGTCCAACTCTTGTTTTTGGCTCAGGTCATCATCCCAGTGTTGTGGGATTGAGCTCTGCATCAGACTCCATGCTCAGTGTGGAGCCTGTTTAAGATTCTCTTTCTTTCTCCCTCTGCCCATCTCCCTAGCTTGCATGCTCTTTCTCTAAAAGAAAAAAAAAATTAAAGAAAATAAAAATACACTAGAGGCAATAAATAGCAGACAAGAGGAAACAGAAGAATGGATCAGCAACCTGGAGTTCAGAGTAATGGAAAGTAATCAAGCTGAACCAGTGAGAGAGGAAAAAACATATGCAAAATGAGACTAGACTTAGGGAACTCAGCAACTCCATCAAGCATAATAACATTCACATTATAGGGCTCCCCGAAGGAGAAGAGAGAGAAACAGAGGCAGAAAAATTATTTGAAGAAATAATAGTTGAAAATGTCCCATATCTGGGAAAGGAAACAAAAATCCATATCCAGGAGGCATGGAGATCCCCCAACAAAATCAACTCAAGGACACCAAGACACATAGTAATTAAAATGGCAAAAGTAGTGATAAAGAGAGAAGTTTAAAAGCAGCAAGAGAAAAGAAAGCAGTTACATACAAAGGAAACCCCATAAGGCTATCAGCTAACATTTCAGTAGAAACTTTGCAGGCCAGAAGGGAGTGGCATGATATATTCAAAGTCCTGAAAAGAAAAAAATCTGCAACCAAGACTTCTCTATCCAGCAAAGCTATCATTCAGAATAGGAGAGATAGAGAGTTTCCCAAACAAAAATTAAAGGAATTCGTGACCACTAAATCAGGAGCAAAACCAGCCACTTCCCCATAACACATGGTGTCATTGGCCTGTTGGTTCCAAATCCACAGCTTAAGCTTTGTTCAGTGGCAGTATCACAGCCAATGAGGTTTATCCAAGGCACGATTGTTGCTAATTGAAACCAATCCACAGCCCAGCCTCCCTCGTGCCCAGGTCAGTGTGCATTATCTGCTCAATGCCAAGTCAATACACTTTCACCCCAGATCAACAGGGGCTCAAACTGAGACTCTCCCCCTCCAATTTCAGCCCCTGTACTCAAATTTGTACACAAAGTGGGCATAATTATAACAGCAGAATGAAGCAACCAAATGACAATACTAATTCTGTGGACTATGCAATGAATAAAAGGAGTGTGCTGGGCTGGGAATTTCTCCCACAAACACATCAAAGGACAATACATATAGCACGATTCCAGTTACTAAAAGAATCAAACCCCTCCCCTCAAAAAAAGGAAGAGAAGAAAAAGAAGAAAAAGAAGAACAAAGCTGGAGGTATCACAATCCCAGATTTTGTGATATACTACAAGCCTGTAGTAATCAAAACAGCGTGGTATTGGCACAAAAATAGACACACAGCTCAGAACAAAATAGAGAGCTCAGAAATAAACCCACAATTACATGGTCAATTAATCTTGGACAAAGGAGGCAAGAATATGCAAAAAAGTCTCTTCAATAAATGTGGCTGGGAAAACTGAATAACAATATTCCAGAGAATGTAATTGAACCACTTTCTTACACCATACATAAAAATAAACTCCAAATGGATTAAAGTTCTAAATGTGAGACCTGAAACCTAAAAATCCTAGGAGAGAGCATAGACGGTAATTTCTCTAACATCGGCCATAGCAACATTTTTCTAGCTATGTCTCCTTAGGCAAGGGAAATAGAAGCAAAAACAAACTATTGGGACCACATCAAAATAAAAAGCTTCTGAACGACAAATAAAACTATCAACAAAACCAAAAGGCAACGTACTGAATGGGAGAAGATATTTGCAAATGACATAATGGATAAAGGCTTAGTATCTAAAAGATATAAAACACTTATACAACTCAACAGCCCAAAACCAAATAATCCAATTTAAGGATGGGCAGAAGGCCTGAACAGACTTTTCTCCAAAGAAGACATACAGATGGCCAACAGACACATGAAAAGGTGATCAAGTCACTCATCATCAGGATATGCAAATCAAAACCACAATGAGAGCTCAGCTCACACCTGTCAGAATCAAAAACACAAGAAACAACAAGTGTTGATAAAGATGTGGTGAAAAAGTACATTGCTGGTGAGGGGTGCAAACTGGGATAGCCAGTGTGGAAAACAATAGGAGGTTTCCTCAAAAAGTTAAAAAGAAAATTACCATATGATCTAGTAATTGTACCACTGTGTATTTACCGAAAGACTACAGAAACACTAATACAAGGGGATATATGCATCCTTATGTTTATTGCAGTATTATTTACAATAACCAAATTATGGAAGTAGCCCAAGTGCCCACTGATAGATGAATGGATAAGGAGGATGTGGTATCTATACAATGGAATATTACTCAGCCATAAAAAGAGTGAAATCTTGTTATTTGCAACAACACGGATGGATCTAGAGAGTATAACGCTAAGCAAAATAAGTCAGTCAGAGAAGGACAAATACCATATGAAATTGCTCCTACATGGAAATTAAAAAAGAAAGCAAACAAACAAAGGAAAGAAGAGACCAAAAAAGACTCTTAAAAATAGAGAACTGATGGCTACCTGACGGGAGATGGATACAGGGATGGGTGAAACAGGTAAAGAGGATTAAGAGTGCACTTATCTGGATAAGCATCAAGTAATGTATAGAATCGTTGAGACACTATATTGTGCACCCAAAACCACTGCATGTTAATTATACTGGAATTAAAAGTTTTAAAAATAAGAAAAAAAGCAAAAATCAAACTGTAGCAATTAAGATTTGTATATTTCACTGTATTTAAAAAAAAAAATTCCCAAGCCCCATTCCCCCCCCAAAAAAAGACAAACTACAGCCTGCCAAGAGATTCATGTTCAAATCTATTAAAACAAAGCAAAACAAAAAACAAAAAAACACTGCAAATCAATTCTTGGCGAAAAACCACCAAATAGACGAGGCAAAAGGTATGAACAGGCAATTCACAGAAGAGAAAACATTTGAAAATAGGCTCAACTCCATCAGTGGTCAGGAAAATGACTAGATAGTCATACCTACTGGAGGCAGAGTTTTCAAAGTCTGAGGATCCTCAGCACTGGTGACACTGTGGAATCCCTAACATGTAGAAGCCCTTCTGTGGGACGCAGATCAGCAACATCTGGGAAAAGGGCAGATGCACATACCTTGTGACCCATGGATCCTGTGCAGGTGTGCTCCTGGTGGTCTTCAGCTTAGGGGAGTGTTTGCATTCCTCATGTGTGGATGGAAGGGAATCCTCACTTCAACACTGTTTGTAATGGGGATAAAAAGGAGAAAGAGAGGCAGGCAGGTGAGCAAAGCAAACTAAATGTCGGTCATATCTATCAACAGGAGAACAGATAGAGTATAATGCGTCCACCCAACAGAATAACAGCTATTAGTGAAAATGAATGAATTTCAGGCCGCATACAATGTCGGAATGAAACGGTAATATACGGTAATAATAACTAAGCAAAAATAATAAACGGTAATAATAACTAAGCAAAAAAAAAACATCACAGAGGAACACAAACTACCTTTTTTCATTTATATAAAGTTTTTAGGGGCGCCTGGGTGGCTCAGTCCATTGAGCATCCGACTTCAACTCAGGTCACGAGCTCACGATTCATGGGTTCAAGCCCCACGTCGGGCTCTGTGCTGACGGCTCGGAGCCCTGAGCCTGCTTCGGATTCTGTGTCTCCCTCTCTCTCTGCCCCTCCCCCACTCTCACTTTCTCTCTCAAAAATAGACATTAAAAAAAAATAATGAAGTTTTTAAAAACAGCAAAACCAAACAACTTCATGTTTAGGGAAACAAATACATTTGGTATGTATACAAAGAAGAGTGAGAAAATCACACATGCACACAATTCAGGGTAACGTGCTACCACTGAGGGAGGAAAGCGAATGGATGAGGAGGGCTTCTGAGAGACTTTAAAATAACAGTTATATTTTTTCCTAAATTGGGTGGTGGGTACACAGGTGTTCACTGTTTCATTAGTCCTTAGACATGACCTATAGTTTATAAATATTTGCATCCACTTGATATTTAAATATTTAGTAAAAGCAAGTTTTTATATCAAGCATCAAAACTTAGAGGCCTTCAGGCATGTTTATCGTCTTATCTTTATAAAAGCACCTGGGGTGCCTGGGTGGCTGAGTTGGTTAAGCATCCAACTCTTAATTTTGGCTCGGGTCATGATTTCAGGGTTTGTGAGTTCGAGCCCCATGTCGGGCTCTGCACTGACAACGGGGAGCCTGCTTGGGATTCTCTCTCTCTCTCTCTCTCTCTCTCTCTCTCTCTCTCTTTCTGTGTCAAAAAATAATTAAACTAAAAAGGGGCACCTGGGTGGCTCAGGGCATGATCTCACAGTTTGTGGGTTTGAGCCCCGCGTGGGGCTCCGTGCTGACAGCTCAGAGCCTGCTTCACATTCTGTGTCTCCCTCTGTCTCTCTTCCCCTGTCCTGCTCACACTCTGCCTCTCTCTCAAAAAATAAACAAACATTGGGACTCCTGGGTGGCTCAGTCGGTTAAGCGTCTGACTTTGGCTCAGGTCATGATCTCACACTTTGTGAGTTTGAGCCCCGCATCGGGCTCTGCGCGGACAGCTCAGAGCTTGGAGCCTGCTTCAGATTCTGTGTGTGTGTGTCTCTCTCTGCCCTTCCTCCACTTGTGCTCTGTCTCTCTCTCTCTCTCTCGAAGATAAATGAAGTGTAAAAAAAAATGAAAAAATGAAAAAAATAAACACTTAAAAAATAAGTAAAAAAAAAAAAAACCTCAGCAAATATGGCAGGTGGTGAGATTGGACAAATTGGGGATTGGGTACACAGGTGTTCATTAGTCTCTCAGAATATTTAATAGTCATCCTCTTTAAGAAGATAGACAATATCCCTACTTAACAATAAGGATATCTCTCTTCCTGCATAGCTTCCAGTCAGCGGAGGAAACAGGAACTAATCAGATTCTACCAGTTGATGCCTGGGATGATGCCTTCCTTGGTGGATACAGAACCACTAAGCGAAGTGGGGAATCACTCCAAGGGAGTGTGAGATAAAGGGATTTGACCCAGACCGCAGTGTCAGGTTGGTCGTTGGAGTGGAAGTGGGGGCCAGGGAGGCAGACGCGCAGACAGCCACGGGTCAGTGTGGGGGGTGAACCCCAAGGAAGACACTAACCCAGCTGGGAGGGGAAGGGCTGGTCCCAGAAGCCTTCCCCGCCAGAGGGGACAGGCTGGTGGAATTCCGATGGGGGCTAGGATTTAGCCAAAGGCAGAAGGCGGTGAGATACTCCCGTGCCATAGGAACATCGTGTGCGAGGCAGAGATGTGAGGAAGTGAATCTGGGAGGGCTGACCAGCTCCGGATGGCTGGAAAACAGGGCTTGGGGTGGCGGTATGATAATGTGCGGGCACCTGGGTGGCTCAGTCAGCTGAGCATCCCACTCTTGATTTCTGATCTCATGGTTTGTGGGATCGAGCCCTGCTGTCAGCACAGGGCCTGTTTGGGATTCTCTCTCTCTCTCTCTCTCTCTCAAAATACAGAAACTTTAAAAATTTAAAAAAAAAAAAAAAAAAGAAAGAAAATGTGGCAGGAGATAAAGCCAAGGGAAGGTAAGCATGGGTCTTGGGGCCTTGTATGCCGAGCCAAGTGGGGATGTGGGGAGGGGAGGAGAGGGGCATCACCAATGGACTGAAGCCCCCCTCCCCGCCCCCTGCAGGCAGCAACCAGCTGGTGGCTGTGGCAGTGACATAAGGGGGAGGTGACAGCAGCCTGAATGCATGAAGAGAAGGGAACGAGGCCAGGGCTGTCTGAGGACGGGGTGGCATGTCAGAAGCCAGGGAGGATGGAACTCTAGGATGTCAGAAGCTACGAAGAAGCCTGGGACTTAGAAGATGGGCGGGGACACCTCAGGCAGGAGAGGAGGACTGTCCCTGTGGAATGAGATGTGTGAGGACAGGCGTGGCCGTGGCCGTGACCCAGAGGGAACGCGGGCAGGGGGGATGGGGAGGGCGAGGGGCGGGGAAAGTGGAGGCAGCCAGTGGAGAGAAGGGCCAGCTGGAGGGGACGCTGGGGGTCCAGTGAAGTGTGGAGTCTGGGACGGAAAAGGCTAGAGCCTGTGGAGAGGCAGGTGAGACAGGGACAGCAGAGGCTGAGTTCTGGACTGAGTGACAGTTGTGGAACCGTGATGGGGGGCGGGGGTATTCCAGAGCAGGGGCCATGGCATGGGGGGACCGGAGGTCAGGCCAGGAGACCTGGGGACGTGGGAAGCTTACAGGGAGGGAATGGACAGGAAGCCAAGGGCCCCTACTGAGGGCCCCAACTGTATTTTCTTTATGGAGAAGGGAACAGGGGGGTCTGCTGACAAACCAGGGTAGGGGGCCATCCCATCTCCCCAGCCTGACTGCAAATGCCTGTCTACATGAGTCATTCAAGCCCGACTCCCACAGGAGGGAGCAGACCCACCTGCCACAGACACCTGCAGGGAGATGGTGAGAGGCTGCGAGAGAAGAGGTGGGATTCGTTGCAGTACCTGCCCCCCCGCCCCCGCTGTCGCTCTAGAGTCAGTGCCCAGTGCACGGAGGACAGCAGTGCACACGGGACTTCTGTGGGTACCGCACTGGTGACGCCGGGTCCTAAGAGAGAAGCTGGAGACGGCAGCCGCAGGCCAACAGTGGGGGTGCTCAGGGCTCTCTTCCAGATGCACCCACTCCCTGCCCCCATCCGACTTGAGCTCATTCACAAGCAAACAACATGAAAACAAAGGGAAATCATCCAGCAGAACCTTCCCATCTGCACAGCGAGGAAGTCTCGGTCTCAAGGTTAATGAGGAAGAGGAACTTGCCCGGCCGTGCAGGTCGTGGGGTCGACGGGATTCTCGATAAACAAGAGGGGATGGTGGCACCGGGCGGCATGGGGGTGGGGGGGTGGCTAAGTGATCTGGCCACAGGGTCAAGAGGAGGCCAAGGATGCATAATCTCAGGGAAATGAGATGGTGATCATTTACAAGCGCAAGTTGTTTTGCATTCCAGGGGAGTTGGCTTCTAAGCCCAACTCTTCCTGCAGGAGTTTAGGTGGTGGGTGAGTCATTGTTATAAATAGACCAGTGATCAGAATATCATCGGAAAAGGCACGGTCCAGTAGGCATAACCTTGGAGGGAGTCAAAGGCGCTGCGTGAATTGAGAGCTGGCTTCTAAGGGGGGTGCAGAGGGAGAACTTTGGGGGGCTGTCATTGAAGAGGAAGCAGGCACTGGAGAAGAGGGTTTCAGCTGAGCCAAGAGGAAGAGCATGATGGAGACTGGCCAGAGACAAGCCTCCTGCGTGGCTGAGCAGAGCCCAGATCACAGTCTGCCAGTCCCCGGACTGACCTGAGCCGGCTAGCCTTCTAGCGATGCTTCCAAAGCATTCAAACTTTTCTAAGGTCCCAAGATAGCCCATCAATCAAGACACAAGAGGACAAAATTCCTCAGCGGGCATCAACTCATTCATTCATTCATTTACCCATCGCCTGGCGGGTACTGGGGACACAGAGGTGTCCTGCCCTCAAATTCACAATGACTCTGAAACACGTCCTCAGAACTCTTCAGAAACTTGTAGCGAGGGAGATCATCATGGAAATCAAGCACTGTCCCCTGAGGGAATCTGAGTCCAGCCCTTCTTGGCAGAAAGCGTTGCCCGGAAGCCTTTCCTGACCTCTTTGGCCAAGCTGGGGGTGTCTCTCCTCTTCGCTTCACCTTATCACAGGTCGGGTCCCAAAACTGAGCTAAGGCCCACAGTTTCGCACTAAAGGCACTAAGAACCTAGAGCATCTCTGCACCCAGAAGAGGAGGCCCGGGTCTGCCCAGCTGTCATAAACTACCACCTCCCCCCGCCCAAAAAGGACCAGGAAGCTATGAAATCCACCCAAATGTCAAGGGACAGGAAAGGGGGTGGGGGTGGGGGTCAACCTAGCATAATGGAAAACAACGTGAAAAAATAAAAACGTTTCCTGTTTAGACACCCATGAATGGACATTCCCCAATAAACCACAAATCATGGGATTACCGTTATCTGTTTCCACAATAGGACTGTGAAGTCCTTGCCAAGGAGAGATGCCACCTCCTTTGTCCTCAGCACCTGCAGTGCTCAGACACGGTAACTGCTTGGTGGACAGACTCAACCCCCCAGGCTCCCCTGTCCTCAGTATAGGGGTCACCTGGGCTGTTCATCCCATTGTACTTCTTGTCTGTTGGACAGAATCAAAAAGCAGCCACATTGCCGACCTGGCATCAACCCCCCCGGGGTCCTCCCGCATCCCATGCCCCCCCCCCCCCCCACTATGGCCTTCAGAGCAAAACTTGCTTTTGGAAGGACTCAAGTCCTGGAGCTTCTGGCTTCACTTGGGTCTCGCCCCGCCCTCCTCTTCTGGCATGAGGTCTAGGGCCCACGGAGCCTGGCTCAACTCTGGAGCAGATATTCTAGATCTCCTCTAGGTAAGCAGAAGGGAGGGAGTCGCCCCCCGAAAGCCCACCAGCCAGAGGTCACCAGAAAGTGGCCAACAGGAGCTGGATGAGCCGGTGGAGAGACCTGTCCCTCCCGTCAGTGCAGGCGAAGTCCAGGCAGGAGGAGGGAAGAACGGGTGGCAGTCTCTGAGAGCGAACAGCCCTGATCTTGATAGGATGACCGAGAGGCTGGGGCTCGCACAGGCTGTTGGCTTGCCCGCTGACACTCCGCCAAGGGGGACAGGGGAGGGGAGGGAGGTCCCGAGCCACCAGCTCCTCAGACACCCCAGTCAGCAGGGACCAGAGACCCAGCAGCCACTCACGTCTCAGGACACCCAGGGGAGGCTTCAGGGCCCAAGCATGCAGCCCCCAGAAGGGCCTCAAACGTCACCCAACCTGCCTGCACTGTGCCCCAGGGAGCACCAGGACAGAGGAGGAAGGCAGCACAGCCAAGACCTGGGCCTCTCCTCCCCTGTGGGAGCTCAGCTTTGATGAACATGAAAGGGAGGTCACCCTGGCAGTCCCATTCCACAACTGGGGAAACTGGGGCCAGAGAGAGGGAAGGACTGGCCTAGCCTGATACAGGGAGTCTGTGCCGGGCTCGGGAGTCGGTGCCAAGCATGACAGGCGTGGGGAGCCATGGAAGGTTCCATAGGGAATGACATGCCTGGAATAGGCAGGGAAGAGACCACTTATCTGTGGGTGAAATTGGCTACATGTAGGGAGGGGGTATGTAGCAAGAACTCGGTGTGAAACCAGGGGGAGATGAGAAAGAAAAGGTCTACAGCGAACAAATATAGACCTGGGTCCTGGCCACTGCTTGGATGATGCCACCACGTGTGACATGAGAGACTGTCGTCCAGGCAAAAAAAGGGCCACAGATGACCCGGAGATGGCAGTGCCCAAAAGGCTGGTGGGGCTAGTACCAGGAGCAGAGAAGACAGGGGGCTCAAAGTCAAGGAAGTTTGCTTTAAGGAACAGGAAGGACAAGCCTATCTCCTATGGGAGCAAGAGGGTTAGGGGGTTGACCCCTACAGGGGCTTTGAAGTCAGCTCAACCTGTACCCCAGTTCCCCAAGATCTGCCACTGACTAGCTGAGTGGCCTCGGAGGTCATTTAAGCTCTCTGAGCTCCGTTTCCTTACCCGTAAACTGAGGATGACCACTCATCCATCAGACCGTTGTAAGGACTAAGGTACCAAGTGTAAAGGACTCAGTGCATTATAACCCCTGGCAAATACTTGTTGTTATTCTTACCTTGCGCCAAGGGCTTCATACACACAACCTCGTGAAATCCTAGCAACTTGTGAGGCTGGCATCTTTTTGTTCCCCCCAATTTTCAGATGAGAAAACTGATGTTGGAGAGGTTCAAGAAATTGCTCAGGGTCACCCAGCGGGCATTACTGTCAGACCAGGGATTTGAACCCAGACCCTTCTAGCCCAAAGCACAAACTCTCCAGCACCGGTTGTATCTCCACTGTCTTCCTGGGGCCACAGGGCTGTCTCCCACTTCCAGGAAGGAGGAGAGTCTATTCACTATTCAAAGAACAGGTGGTAGGCTTGAGCCCATAGGACCCGAGCCCAGAATCACCTGGACATGATGTGGACAATTCTATTTGTCTCCAAGAGACCTGATGACATTTTCCTTCTTTTTTTTTTTTTTTTCTTTCCCTATATTTTATTTTCCAGTCAATGAGACTGTACTCTCAACTCCAATGAGTCACCGGAAAATGTAAATTAAAACAAAAAAAAATTAAGAGGAACATTGCTCCTACGTAAGCTCTTGCCATCTGTGAATCATTCAAGACAGGTAATGGACATAATTACAGTTCACCCACAAGCTAGACCCAAAATCAGTCTTCACGTCTGATTTCAGACTCTAGCGGTTTGCCCAGCAGAGCCTGGGGCAACTGAAGCGAGCCCGGAGGATAACTCAAACCTGAGCTGGTGCTCGCCAGGGGCCCGGGGTGGGAGGAAGGCCCTGACACCAGTGGCCCAGCAATTTCAGAACTCCCCTCACTGTCTGCATCCCCCTCCTGGCTGCCATCTCAGGGCCCCTCCCTCCTTTGAACTCCTCCTCCTTCCACCACCTTGCTTCTTAGAGAAGTCAGACCTTTATTCCTTTATCCCTGCATAAAGCCATCCACCCTAGCAAACCATCGGGGGATATTTAATTCAGTTTACAAATATGGTGGGCCCTTTTGCGCATAGACAGCCGGGAGCTGACTAACCATGTTTGTTTCTCTTTCGTCATCGGTAAAATAGGACAATGATAGCCCCTTCCACATAGGGTTTATATGGCACTTAAGCCTATGTTCAGCAGGAATCACCAGGGCATAATAGTCAGAATGTTAGAGCTGGAACATCATCCAGCCCCAGTAGGGAAACTGGGCCCCAAAAAAGGCAGGGACCAGCCCGAAGCCACTCGGTCAGTTGGCAGAGTCAGGACAGGAACCCAGGCCTCCTGCATCTAGCTCCAGCACGTGTGCCCCCTCAGAGTCCCAGCGGTCAAGGAGCAAGCTTAACGCGTTTCTGTAAGCCAGGGAGAGGACATGGGCTCCTGGGAAATGGGAAGCATTATGAGCTCAGCTCATTCAGTCCAAATTTCTCAAGGTCAAGGCCAAGGGTAGGGTGCTTGTGGTCAGTGGGAGGCCTGCTCCCGCGTGTCGATGCCAATACCAAAAGGAAAAGAAAATACTTGAGACTTCTCAGGGAAAAGACATTACCCTGGAATTGCCCTGAAATGTCATCAGGAAACAAGGTTTGAAGACCACCCTGTCCAACCTGTCCTCCCAGACACCTCTGCATGGGCTGCATCCTCAGACCCATCAGCTCACTGCCTCCCCCTGGCCTGGAGACACCCACTCCCACCCCTCTTCCTCTTCCCCAGCAAGGATGGGGCAAATGCCCGTTGGCACTAGGCTGCAGAGACAACGGCGGCATCTTTTCCTTCCTGGAGCTCACAGGCTATCTGGCCTGGCCGGGAGATAGGCCAATGCAGAGGAAGTAGTTACGAGCCAGAACTCACAGAAGCCAAAGCAAGATATTCCACCGAAAGACTTGTCCTCTGTGCAGCTGTGCTCTCCTCCCCAAGCAAATTAGATGTATCCTTCAAGGCCTTGACCAAGGCCCACTCCTCCTGGAAGCCTTCTTTGATACAAAGGTTATGACAAACAACAGCCCTTTCAAATTCTGCCCCAATTGGTCTCTGACCTTTCCATGCCCCTGGCCGCCCTCCACACAGCTGGGGCCCTTGAGCTCACCTGCTGAGTCTACCCTGCCCTAAGCGCAGAGCCAGGGTTGACCAGAGGCAGGAATTAGCAGAGCCAAGGGTGAATCCCAGACCTTCTGACTACAACCAGTACCTTTCCCACTTTCCCAGTTGGCCTTTGCCTATTCCCTTCCATCATGATCCAAGGCAGCAAGAGGCTTATAAAAAGCTTCCCCACCCCTGAGTAGTATGGTCTCCTGGGACGAGGTGGAGGCCAAGGTTCTAGGTCTACGGGAAAACAAGTATCAGAAGGGTCCTGACCCAACCTGCCCCCATTACTAGGGAGGGAAGTACCCGTACCCATCCAATTGGCTCAGCACATAGCTCGTTAACGTGGGGCTTCAACACATACAGGGCCATTTTTCTCACATAAAATGTCCAGAGATAAATAGTGTCAGCTGTGTTCAGCTTTCACCAAGGATCTAGACTCAGTTTATATTCCTATCTCTCATCCTTAGAGTCTGAGCTCCTCTCTCACAAGATAGCAGCATTCTATCCACGCTGCATGCGTGCCAGCATGGCTGTCCCTTAGAGATCCCTCAACACCAGCAGCCTCCTGGGCATGTAACAGGACAGGGACAGAAGACTTCACAGGGATGGACTGGACTTCTGGACTTCCTGCTGCCGCTGCTGCTGCTGCTGCTGGCAGGAGGTGAAGCATGGGCCCTCTGGGGGTGGCTGGGGGCTTATTAAGGGTGCCCTGACCTAGGCAAAGGGTGAAGAATGAAGCCCAAACTAATGCAAGGCATCCAAAGTCACCTCCCGCTACCCAGCACGGCTAGGAATTAATCTCTAGCACAGCTAGAGAGCCAGGCCTCTAACCTATAGTTTCTAACGCCAAACCAGAGTCTTTCTCACTTTCCCAGGCTGCCTCTGGCTCTCCCGGTCAGCCAGCAATCAATTCGAAGCAGCCCGACTCCAGAGCAAGAGGTGGGAGCTGGGGCTCTGAAGCCTGGGGGTGCCGATCCCAGCCTGGACTCTCAGGGGCTTTCCGGAACTTCTTTGTTCTTTTCCAGAACAGCTGCCAGAGAGCACCTGTCAGGAGAGTAGGCTGTAGGCACGAGGGCAGCCCAGGACAGGCTGGCCCGCGCCACAGCTCTTCAGGCAGGGCGCTGAGAGGGTGAAAATTTATTCAAGGGAAATTCTGGGGCCAGGACAAAGCACCATTTGACTTGCCTTAAAACTGCCCTCAAGAACTTCTACCCACTTGGGGAAGTGGAATCAGCTGAGGGAGTTGGCTGGGCAGGGCTGGACTAAGGGAGACATGGCCCAACCGACCTGCACCCAGAACAGTCAAGCCTCTGATTTCCCTCTCAGCTTCCCCCTTCCTCAGTTCCCCACCCCACATTTGGAATCTGGAATCCGCCGCCCCCCTACTGTACTATACCAGCACCATTATGTCACGCAGGTGAAAAATAAAGTTATGTTTCTTATACACATAAAGTCTATAGGCTGACATCCAGATGTCAATCACAGTGCCTGCCCCAATAGGCAGCAAGTTTTATGCCATGTGACCACACCCTGCCCCAACCTGCAGCTAATTGGTCAAGAGAGTGGCACGTGACTCAGGTCAGTGCGTCCACAGACTGGCAAGCTACGTGGCCTGGGGCTGAGATGTGAGCTGGGCCGATCAGACTCCCTCTCTGAAATCTGAACAAAAATCTCCAGAAAGACTGAGGTGAAGAATCCCCAGGGCTCCGCACGGTGGCTCTGCCCTCAACAGCTCCTGTCGGAGGTCATCTGCCCCTTTGAAACCTAGCTGGAGGCCCCCCGATGATCTCACAATCACCTCAGGGTCCTTCTTCCCTATTTATAGAGGATAGAACACATTGAAAGCCTTCCTTTATCCCCTCCTGTGTTATGTTTTCTTTGGTCCCGACTGGGAGTGTTTCTGCTGGTGTAATCCCATCTCTATTCCTGGTTCTGCTGAGATGGCTGATTAAATCCGTGGTTCACACTCACACTAATCTCTTTATCAAGTGGTTGTTCTACCCCGCCCTTAGTGCTCTCTTCCAAACATACTTTATCATTTTTTGTAACATAGACAGGCTGGGAATTTTCCAGATCTTTAAGCTCTCGTTCCTTTTTGCCTAAACAATTCCATCTTCAACTCATTTCTCTCTTGCATTTTACTATAAGCAGTGAGGAGGAACTGGGCTTCTCCTTGAACACTTTGCTCAGACATCTCCTCAGCGCAGCACCCAATCTCATCGCTCACAGGTTCTACCTTCCGCACAATGGTAGACCGTGTGCACAATTCAGCCAAGTTCCTTGCCACTTTTTAACAAGTATTACCTTCATTTGCCATGGTCCAATGGCACAGAAAACGCAAGTATCTTTTGGAATGTAGCACACTCCCTCATAGGTTATACTTTGTACCTCACCTTTAGGCACCTGTTGGAACTTGAGTCTAGTTATAGGTCTAGAAGCAAAGGGGGCTGGTCAGGGTGGGTCCTGAGGAGAACCAGCATTGTCTTTCATGGCAACTGCCTCAGAAGAGGCCATTACAGTTTCCTCTGGCAATGCAGGGTTAATCTCCTCAAAAGGGGTGGACGGGTGGCTGCTACCACTGGGGATGGGGAGACCTCTCTGACTGCCATAGAAGATTTTGGGCGTTCAATGTCCCCAGCTTCATTGGAGTCTTCCCATATATCCCCATCTTAATTTGCAAGAACCCATTCTTTCCCAATCAATGCCCCCACTTTAACAGACCCTTGTGAGGCTGGGAGCTTAGTTAGCATTGTAATTGAGCCAGTCAGAGGATGAGATTCTTCATCTGATTTTCAGCACTCTCAGCCCTGTCACTACTGGAGATAAGCTCTCATCAGGGCACAGATAGAAGCCGTCAGGTCATGTATACTGAGTTTGAGCTAGAACTTTGAATTCCTGAGCTTGTTCTGTTTTCACTTTGTCCAGCAACATTAGGAGCAACAAACCAACATTATTTCATTCATTCATTTTCCAAAAAAGTTCCAAAGTATCACATTTACCCAGCTCCTTGCTACTTATTAGAGGTTGATTGGGACTATCTAGTGTGGATATTTTGCATAGCTCTATTGCCAGGTCATTCCATGGATTATCAGTGCTCTCTTTACTACTTGAAATAGAGTCATTAGCGTCCTTAAATCTAAGCAGATCAGAGACCCACTTCTGGAATCCCCAGAACCAATTCAGAAAATTCATCCTCAAAATTCTGTTCTTTGAGAACCAGTCCCAAAATCTGTATTAGTATTAGTCAGGGTTCTTCAGAGAAACAGAACCAATAGTGTGTGTGTGTGTGTGTGTGTGTGTGTGTGTGTGTGTGTGTGATTTATGACAAGGTATTGTCTCATGACTATGGGAGGCTGGGAATTCCCAAGCCGCAGACCCGGAAAGTCATTGGAATATTTCAAAGGCTGGAGACCCATGGTGTAGATTCCAGGCTGAATCTTAAGGTCTGGAAACTAGGAGCACTGAGGGCAGGAAAAGATGGATATTTCAGCTCAGTGAGTCACCCAGAGAGCAAGTTCAACCATCTTCCACTTTTCTGTTCTATTTAGACCCTGAACAGATTGGGTAAGGCCCACTCACACTGGGGACAGCCATCTGCTTTACTCAGTTTACCAATTCAAATGCCAATCTCTTCCAGAAACACCCTCACAGACACACCCAGAAATAAAATTTAACCAGATACGTGGGCATCTAGTGGCCTAGTCAGGTTGACAACATTAACCATCACACCGCCCTAGAAAATCTGATTCAGAGGAACGGCCAGGAATCTGGTTTAAACTAGCACCCCAAGGGAGTCTGATGCACGTGACTCAGTGACCATGCTTTTAGACCCATTGAAATAGGGGCAAGAGGCCCCTAATAGCAGCATATGGATGAGCAGGCTCACGACGAATAGCTGGTGGCATTGGTCCCAGGAAATCCTACAGCTGAATTCCTAGAGCCACCTTGATTAGGAAACCCCTGTAGCGCTGCTCTCTCTGAGACCTAGGTGTGGGGACCTCACAGGCCCCTGCATGTGTATCCCACAGCGCCCCCTCCAGTACATGAAATGACCAGAATGCGTGTCCAGGTTTCATCACCCAAAGGATCCCTGCTAGGACCAGGCTTCACCTCTTCATGAGTGGTGGTTGCAGGGAGAAGGGTCTAGAACCTCTCACTTCAGAGTCACCGTGTGGAGTCGTCCAGCTGGAAGCCTTTGGAGCCAGGCATGCCTGGATCCGGATCCTAAATCCCACAGCTTGCTTCTGTGCCCTGCTGACCTCATTAATCCGTCCTATGGAGACTCAGCTTCTCAAAATACCGGGTCAGGAACACGGGCCTCACAAAGTTGTCATGAGAGGTTACTGACCTTCCGTTTACAGTGGCTCTCTCGTCCAATCTCATTTACAACTATTTTCAGGACCAGACACAAATTGGACATATGCCATAGCTCTGATCTGCCCTTGGGGAACTTGTCTTGACAGCTGCCATTGTCATCCCCCTGGAGGGACACAGAGCAGAAGCATCAATGCGCCAAGGGGTCTTTTTCTAGAGAGACTTACATTTTTTAAAAACTATATAGATATATTCAGTATGTATCTTAATAATTTATTAACATTAACATTAAAATATACAATTAATATATTAAAATATATAAATATAACAAAGTATTACTTTTTACAAATTATTCTGAGAGACACAGAGAAAGCACGAGCCTGGGAGGGGCAGGGAAAGAGGGAGACAGAGCATCCCAAGCAGGCTCTGGGTGCCGTCGGGGCTCAGAGCCCGACATGGGGCTCAAACCCATGAGATCATGACCTGAGCTGAAATCAAGAGTCAGACACTTAACTGACTGAGCCACCCAGGTGCCCCCAAAATATTACATTTTAAAATATAAAAGCAAATGTTCTATAAGCAATATGTATTTATTTATCAAGGGAGAGGGAGAAGGAAAACACAGGAGAGATAGGATGGCATTTTTTTTTCATCCATAACCAGTTGCTAAAGCAGGCTCATTTTTTTCCAAAAAAGTGACCTTCAATATAGAAATATTGTATTATTTTATCTGATTACAGAAGTAACACTTGTTCATTTTTTAAAAACTTACAAAGTCTATACGGTAAAAGTGTCAAATTCCCAGAGAACACTAATCTACGGAGAAAACCACTGTCATGGGTTGGGCCATGTCCTCCCAGATGCCTTTTAAAATGTATATATGACTTTGGGGGCACCCAGGTGGCTCAGTAGGTTAAGCATCCGACTTTGGCTCAGGTCATGATCTCACGGTTCATGGGTTCCAGCCCCATGTCAGGCTCTGTGCTGACAGCTTAGAACCTGGAGCCTGCTTTGGATTCTGTCTCCTTCTCTCTCTGCCCACCCCTGCTTGAGCTCCATCTCTCTCTCTCAAAAATGAATAAATGTTAAAAAAAAAATTTAATAAAAATAAATAAGTAAATAAATCCTTTAAAAATAAAATAAAACATATATATGACTTTTAAAAAACATAATGGAATCACTTTATACAGCTCTGTATTCTGCCTTTTCCCACCTAATATATATATATCACCCTAGCGGCTTCAAGTGCACTCGCCTTGCCTTGCTCCTAGAGGAAAAAGAGCCGGTACCAAAGCGAGACACTGGGAACGACTCAGTAGAGAGTACCCTGATGTAGTGCATTATGCAACGTACGTAGTTTTCAATAAATGCTAAAAAGAGAAAGCTCTCAGACACTGGAGTGATTGCCCCCATTTAAAAAAAAAATTAAAGTTTATTTATTATTGAGAGACAGAGAGAGACAGAGCATGAGCAGGGAAGGGGCAGAGAGAGAGAGGGAGACACAGAATCCGAAGCAGGCTCCAGGCTCCGAGGGGTCAGCACAAAGCCCGGACACGGGGCTCAAACTCACAAACCACGAATTCATGACCTGAGCAGAAGTCGGAAGCTTAACCGACTGAGCCACCCGGGTGCCCCTAACTGCCCCCATCTTAAAGGCTGCTTCTATCAAAGAGGTGCTAACGGTATTAGAAGCAGTTTTACCAAGAGGGGATCTGCATTTTAAGACGAGCACAAAATGCAGATTAAAGAACAAGGGGGTGCCATTTTTCACTTCCCAACTTAGCCAAAACCTTTCATTTTAAGTATATGCCTGGTGGTGGCAAAGAATAGAGAAGCCTCTCTTGTATGCTTCTGGTGGGCATATTAATTAGAATATACTTTCTAGAAAGTAATTTGGCAATAGATATCAAAACCCTGACAAATAGGGCACCTGGGTGGCTCAGTCGGTTAAGTGTCCGACTTTGGCTCAGGTTTGTGGATTGATCTCCCGGTTTGTGGATTCGAGCCCCGCACGGCACAGAGCCTACTTCAGATCCTGTGTCCTCCCCTCTCTCTTCCCCTCCCCTGCTCACACTCTCTCTCTCTCAAAATAAACATTTTTTAAAAAATTCAAAAACCTGACCAACGTCTGTATCTTTTGATCCGTTGGTAGGAATCTACCCCCAGGGAAATAAATCAAAATGTTGGCAAGGAGGCAGGCGCAAAGATGTTCCTTCTATTTTGTGATGATGGGAAAAGGTGAACAAGCCTAACAGGAGAATGATCGAGTAAATTAGAGTGCAAAGTACTGCATATTATCCAGTTCTCATTAATATAAGGAGATCAAAACCGGTGGGATTGGTGGGGAGCAGAGGGGCACAGACTTATGCCCCTTGGAGAGGTAATTTGGCGGAGGCCTTGAGGTCACCAAGCGGGAGGAGGAGCTGTGGCCTCTGTGCTTCCTGTTCCGGGTTCAAGCACATTTGGGCTTCCCTTAGCATCTTTGCATTCTTCTGGCAAGCTAATCTACCACGTTATCTGCTGACACTCGGCTAACTGGGACAACCTTGTCATTGGACACTTGTGACATGGAGAAATCCAGAGACTGAATGATCTCTCATTTGTATTGTTTTGTTTGCATGATTATTTGTTCTAATTTAAAGATGATATTCTGGGGCGCCTGGGTGGCGCAGTCGGTTAAGCGTCCGACTTCAGCCAGGTCACGATCTTGCGGTCCGTGAGTTCGAGCCCCGCGTCGGGCTCTGGGCTGATGGCTCAGAGCCTGGAGCCTGTTTCCGATTCTGTGTCTCCCTCTCTCTCTGCCCCTCCCCCGTTCATGCTCTGTCTCTCTCTGTCCCAGAAATAAATAAACGTTGAAGAAAAAAAAAAAAAAGATGATATTCTATGTATTTACCCAAAGAAAATGAAAGCACTAATTTAAAAAGATATATGCATCCCTATGTTCATTGCCGTGTAATTTACAATGGCCAAGGTATGAAAGCAACCCAAGTGTCCGTCGATAGGTGAATGGATAAAGAAGATGTGGTACACATGTACAATGGAATATTACTCAGCCAGAAAAAAAGAAATGAGCTCCTGCCATTGGAGACAACACCGGATGAACCGAGAGGGTATGATACTAAATGAAGTAGGTCAGAGAAAGACAAGCACTACATGATTTCACTTCTATGTGAAATTTAAAAAGTAAAATGAACGAACAAACAAACAGCAGAAGCAGACCCATAAATACACAGAATAAACTGTTGGTTGTCAGAAGGGAGAGGGTGGTGGGAAGGGGAAAAAACAAAAACAAAACAAAACGGGTGACAGAGAGTGGGAGGTCCGGGCTTCCAGTTACAGAGTGAGTAAGTCACAGGGATAAAGTCTACAGCATAGGGAATATAGTCAGTGGTGTCGTAATAGCGATGTATGGTGACAGATGGTAGCTACATTTGCGGTGGGCATAGAATTATCCAACCATTATGCTGTACATCAGAAACTAATGTAATATTACATGTCAACGCAATATATAAATAAATAAATAAATAAATAAATAAATATTCTACGATCATTATATAGAAATTTTAGGAAGTACAGGGGCAGGGGTGGGGGATGTAGGAAGAAAAAAAATCACAAAGTCCACAGAGCTACAGCCCCTGATTAAGGGTGGACCAGCGGTAAAGCAGCTCTTGCAAGAACCACCACCTGCTTCAAGACCTTTGAGGAGCCCAGGAATCCCAGTCCCAAACTTAGATCAGAGTTTTCTTAGGTTCAGAGGCCCCAGGCACCTGCTAGAAAATTTTTAAATCCTCTTTAGAGGAAGATAGCATTAGACAAGGCCTCAAACTATTCTTACTAATCATCCTTCAGACACAGTATCCTACACTCAAAGATAACCAAGTACACAAGGGACGAGACACCATGAGGAAAAACCAGCAGGAAAAAAAAAACAGACAAGAGATACACATCAAATCTGGATGCTGGCATTATCAGACAGCACCATAAAACATCTGTGCCCACTAGGTTCAAAGGGGTAAAAGCCAAACTTGAAAAAACTGGCCCAAAACTGGACATTATAAACAGTGACAGAGGCAGATCTGGAAGAGAACCAGGTAGAGTAACTGAATTTCCTAAAGTAAACCTATAATAACCACAATGACTAAAGACACTGCTGGTAGCCAGACTGTCCCTCTCTGGTCTATGTAGGGAGGTGGGGAGATTTGGTTTGCTTCCCAGCCACCGGCCCTGGATTTGGATGCAGCTTTTATATCAAGGCACAGCAACGGCAGCACCAGAGGGCAATAATGGATGAACCTTAACACTGATCCTGGTGTGTGGCAAAGGGTCTCCTATGCTCTGTTTGCTAAGGCAGGAAAGGGTGGGATATGTTTTGGGAAGGCTTCCTTCAAAAGGTTTTCAAATTTGCTTTAAATTGGTCAGAAAATCTCATCAGTATACTGAGCACAGCCTCTCTCTTCCCTGAAGGGGAACCCCTGAAGGGTTACTTGGGGCCTGTTTCAGGGGGTATGATGTTAATTCATTTCCAGGTGTCCAAGGGGAAATCATCTGTTCCTTATCAAGAGAGCTGGCTTCCCATCCCAGCCAACGCACACTCTCCAAAACATGTTTTAACCCAGACTTGAATGTCATTGAAAAGACCTTGAGATCCTCGGAGGGCTCTGAGACAGGAACCCAAATAGGCAGGACTAAAATATTCATTGAGTTCCCTGGAGATACCAAGCATCGACTCCTACATAGACCACATGAAAACCTGGCCAAGAATGGACAGTCATTCACCCATCACAAGTGAGGAGAGGAGTGGAGCCAGACTGCAGCAGACCTAGGATTTTACACTAGGTCTCAGGCCAAAACGACCCTCCTCCTTTCATGATACCAGCCAGACTGCTTGGGGTTCGGCCCCACTGCTGTCTCCCACACCCCAAAACTGGTCCATGGGACCTCCCTAAAAGTCTTAACAGAGAAAGAAGAGACAATATGGTTGCTTTGCCCAATAAGACGCGGTAATTTACGCAAACATGCTCAATCCCAAGGGAAATACTGCATGATTTTATAAAATCCTTCCTCAAACACATCGCCTGTACCTCTTCTTCCACATGCTGAGAATTTAAAAGAGAAAAAAACTTTCTCATAAAAAAAAATAACAAGTGAAGTAATGGATGTGTTAATAAATGACGAGAGTCTTTCACAATGTATAGTAATTAAATCGCCACAATGTACACTTTAAATATCTTACAACTTATTTGTTAACTACACCTCAATAACGCTTAAAAAACACACACACAATGATTACCAAGAAGAAGGAAAAAAGGAAAGAAAAACCTGTGTTTTCTTTCTCCCCCAGAAGGAAGAGAGGTGGCATTCATTGGACGATTACTCTGCACCAGTTATTGAAGAAGGCATTTAAAAAAAATTCTTTAATGTTTATTTATTTTTGACAGAGAGAGAGAGAGAGAGAGAGAGACAGAGCATGAGCAGGGGAGGGGCAGAGAAAGAGGAAGACACAGAATCCGAAGCAGGCTCCAGGCTCTGAGCTGTCAGCACAGAGCCCGACGCAGGGCTCGAACTCACAGACCTCGAGATCATGACCTGAGCCGAAGTTGGACGCTCAACCGACTGAGCCAGCCAGGCGCCCCTGAAGAAGGCATTTTGAACGAATTATCTCACTTAAACCCAGTTGCCTGGCAGGAACACTGAGGCGTGGAGGCCTGAGCCTTTTCAAAGCTGCATGTAAGCTGGCATGTAAGTGGCAGAGCCCATTCTCAGACCAGCCAGAGCTCCCTTTGCTTACGAGCTAGCCCTCAGAGTAACCCATTCATCCTGGTTTCCCTGGGACTTTCCAGGATTTAGCACTGAACATCTCCTATCTCAGAAACCCTCCAGCCTGGGGCAAACTGGAACACTTGGTCATTCTGGAGGCTGGGAGAAATGTCATGAGAGCTGCTGGTTTTCACACCATTTGGGTTTGGATTGAACATTTTTCTTTTTGGTTCATGCAACGGTGAAGCACAGAATTATGTCAACACACCCTGGTTTCCCTATTTCTGTATTTCCTTTCTCTTTTTTAATGACCCAGAAGACACAGACCTCATCTTCAAGTCCACTGAACTCTACCCGTGATGGAGGAAGGCTTGAAAATTATACAGAAATCCTGTATACAATACACTATAATATTGGTGGCCCCATATTTCCTTCTTGGAGAAAATGAGGCTTCTAGGAAGGTAAAGCATTCTCCCAGGAACCAGAATCACTGAGCTGGTTCAGCCCCTTCAATAGCCGTGTGTCCTTCGGTAAGTCCCTTGCCCTCTCTGAGCCTCGGTCTGAAATACAGGCATTTTAAAAGCCTTGATGCTCAGCCCCCTCATTCTACAGATGACAGCACGGAGGCCAGAGAAATAGGGAGGTTTGGCCAATGTCACCTGGTAAACTAAAGCAGTACAAGATGAGTGGCACTCTCTGGAGATCTGTTGCCCCCTCCAACACCAGCTAGAGAAAAAGCAGAGTATCAGAGAAATAGAATCTGGTTAATGTTGCTTTCTAAGCCTGTAAGGAAACGAGCCAAATGCTGAAAGATTAAGAATTCTGATCTTTCAAAACAAATCAGGGTTTAATTTGGGTTCTCTGCAAGCCTCATAAAAAGGGGGAGCTGAATCCTTGACCAAACACTCAGCATTCCAAACTGGGAAGATGAGACAGATTTTAATCCCCTGCGTGAGGAGCAGGCCGATCTGGAGGATGTGTGTTTCCACTGGTTGCATATTTCTCAGATGTGTAAATGGCAGGCAGCCCGGAAAGAGGAGGCCGGCCCCAGAGGGGCCTGCAGGGCAGGTGGGGGCTCTGAGGAGATCATCCGAACAAAGCCATAAGGGAAAGCCAACTGGGCCGCATGCTGGTGGTGGTGGCTCGGTGAGGGCGAGTAATTTGCTTAAAGGCATTCGGCAGGTAGGGGGCAGATTCAGAAACTGAACTCGGATCCACATTCAAGCCCAAGTGCTCACTGGTCATGCTATGCCACCTTGGGAGCTGGAGCGTAAATGGAGAGATCAGGTTACCCTTCATGGAACCAGGGAGACTGCTGTGGACTCTCTGGGCTCCCTTGTGGGTCTCTCTCCTACTGTAGTCTTGCAGGCTGTTTCTTTAGCCTCCCAGATTAGATTAAGATTCATTCATTCATTCATTCATTCATTCATTCATTCAACAAACATTTAAAAGTCTATAGTGTGCTGGCTATCAAGGAAATAAACCAATCAAACTAACCTGAAGATGTGTCCAAGTGCTGTGAGATAAAGGAAGGCTTCCTGAAGGAGGTGATATTCCAGGTGGGTTGTGAAGTGGATTGTGACATGTCAGCTGTCATGTCAAAATAAAATTTGGCTGAATTATTTAGTCATTTGCTAGCGGCTTGGGTCCTGTTTGGTAGGGAGGGCCCTGGGTTGGTACTATTGACTGAAACAAGCTTGGGGATTGTCTAGGAATGCCAATTATCTCCAAATCTCCCCAAACTCAATGTGTCAGTCTCTCAATTATCTCTGTATCTCACTTGCACGACCCCTGCCTCCACCAGCATTGGGAAGGCAGGGCAGGGAACTCCCATATCCCTAGCACCTGTGCACCAGTTATTTAATAAATAGAAGCCTGTATGGGAAGTAGCATAGCCTCTTATCGGAGGCGACAAAACAGAAGGTGAGAGAACTTGGGTGGCTTATCCAAGGTCACACAGCTATACAGGACAGCACAGGATCGAAATCCAAAGCCCACGTTATTTTCATGGCCCTGCCTGCCTCCTGTGTGCTAGACAATGCTTCAGAAACAAAACCTCTTGGGCTGCCTGCGTGGCTCAGTTGGTTAAGTGTCCGACTCCTGGTTTTGGCTTGGGTCATGATCTCACAATTCATGAGTCCTAGCCCCATCTGGGGCTCTGTGCTGACAGTGCATAGCCTGCCTAGGATTCTCTCTCCCTGTCTCTCTCTGCTCGTCCCCACCCCTGTCTCTGTCTCTCTCTCTCAAAAAAAGAAAAGAAACAAAACCTCTGCAAAGAATAGTCATAAAGACACCAAACAGGAAGTGATCTTGCCCGTCTGGGGTGCTTAGCCCCATGCCAGTTTCACCAGGGGTTCGTGGAGGCATAACCTCAAGGAAACTCTCTATTCAGACATGAAGAGACCTAACAAGTCTACTCGAAATCACAGAAGCCCACATATAACCAGGATCTGAGTTGTGTGGCATCCCTGGTGTCAGTGATCAGGGTCCCCAAAGAGGCTTAAATTTTTATTTAAATTCCCATTAGTTAACACACCATGTAATATTAGTTTCTGGTATACAACATAGTGATTCAACACTTCCACACATCACCCGGTGCTCATCACGATAAGCGTGCTCCTTAATCCCCATCATCTATTTCACCCATCCCCCCACCCACCTCCCCTCTGGTAACCATCAGCTTGTTCTCTATAGTTAAGAGTCTGTTCCTTGGTTTGTCTCTTTTTTTTTCCTTTGCTCCTTTGTCTTGTTTCTTAGATTACACATATGAGTGAAATCATATGGTATTTGTCTTTCTCTGACTTATTTTGCCTAGCATAATACTCTCTAGCTCCAACCATGTCATTGAAAATGGCAAGATTTCATTCTTTTTTATGGCCGAGTAATATTCCAGTGTGTGTGTGTGTGTGTGTGTGTGTGTGTGTGTGTGCACGCACACATCACACATCTTTATTCATTCATCAGTTGATGGATACTTGGGCTGTTTCCACAATTAGACTATTGTAGATAATGCTGCTATAAACATCAGGGTTGCATGTATCCATTTGAATTAGTGTTTTTCTATTTTTTGGGTAAATACCTAGTAGTATAATTGCTGAACCGTACATTTAATTTGGTTAAGGTGGCAATTATGTTATGTGTATTTTATCACAATTATTTTTTTTTTAATCAAAAGAGTGGGGGAGGAGGGGGAAGGAGGGAGGGAGGACAGGTCAGGAAGGATTTGGACAGACAGCAGAGAGAAGGAAGGTGGTCATTCCAGGCAGGGGAAAAGGTCCTCCACACCAACACTAAACAATTTTCCTTCTTCCCAGCTCAGCTCTACCCCCTCAGGGTGGTTCACTTTCAGGCCTGACCCTCGAGCTCAGGCAACTGCAACCACATCCTTCCAGATTCACATTCAGTGGAAAAGAGTAACCATCTGTGTCCCAGCATTCCCAGCAGAAGTCCTGAAGTCCTGAGATCCGTTCTGGTCGGACCAGCTTAGGCCACCTGCCCATCCCTGAAGCAATCAGGGGGCAGAGAGGCTTGTAATGCATCGTTTAGCTTCAGACTGGATCACGGGTTCTACTCTTGAAGCCGAGACCAGAACCAACTCCATCCAGAGGTCCGTGGGCCAAAAAGTTTCCCCAGAGAAAAATTAGGATATGCCCAACAAAGAGATAATATGGATGGCAACGGATGCAGGCAGGGCCCCCAGAATTCAGTAAATATCCCCCGGTTCCATTGCCTAAAGATAACCTGAGGGTCAGAATGGCTACATGTATCCATAGATATATCAAGCAATGGGGACTTCAAATTCAGATCTAATGAAACAGAGAGAGAGAGAGAGAGGGAGTGCGGGGTTGGGGGGTAGGTAAGAGAACCACCAAAGGTAAGAGCTGGGTAGGGTCGTGATGAAGGTATTCTCAGCAGGGTTCACCCTGCATTACAGGGAGTTCTGCAAGTCAGAAAGAGGAGGTTGAGTTTAATGAAGAAGGAAATAGGAAGCTTCCATGGGTGTAACAGAGAAGTGACAGAAGAGAGTGTTAAGACCCACTCAAGGCTGCAGTCGGGGATCTGAACTCTCATCAATTCAGATTAACACTCCCTTTTGTGCCTTGAGGATATTTTCAAGGGATGGGCTTTGCAAGGCATGCCCACTCCCCACCCCCACTTCCTGGCTCCAGCCTGTCCTCTGAGATTCTGAGTGCCCCTCCCCCCCCCCCCCCCCCCCCAGTGCTGTGGCTTTGGCAGCCACTTTGGAAACTGCAAGTTTTAAATGAATTTCCACCCCAGAGGAAGTTGAGAAGCAAGCATGTTCCACCAGCCACTTCTGAGCTCCAACATTTCTCCTACCCCTTCAGAAAAAGGATCAAACACTCTTTCACAATGGAAGGAGGAGAGAGAGGGAAGGAGTGAGGGAAGAAGACAGGAGGGGGAGCAAAGAGAAAAAAGAACAAATACGAGAACCTCATTTGATCTTAATCAGACAAAGTTTATGTCTGAATTTTTCTCTTCCATGCTGAGAAAACCAATACATAAGGGAAAACAAATCACATGTTATTTACGTCCCTTGAATTTTCTCTGATTGGTTCCAAAAGGGCTTAGGAGGCTCCCAAGACTAAACACAATGGGGACCGTGATAATTAGGGACAAAAAGGAACGAAAACCATAAAGGGCACAAAGAAAGGAGATACCAGCAGGCACCTGAGGAACACCAATTTATAACGTGGACACTCTCTTTGGCCTCATAGGGAAAAACACACTGGTTTTATATCAGTTTTGTCTTCTGATGATACGAAGCATTCGAACGCATCTATGGCCACAAACTTTTTTCTGGGACTAAACTCAAGCTGAAATATATCACATGGGGCGGACAAATTACATTTGAGTTACAGAGAATAACAAGAGAAGTAAGCCCAAAGGACTTTTTGAAGGAGGCATTGTCCCGACTGGCAACAGAGGTCGTAAACAGTTTTTTGTTTGTTTGTTTGTTTTTGTGTTTTTGTGGTTTTTCGGTTTTGGGGTTTTGAGGGGTGGTTTTTGTTTTTGTTTTTTTGGTTTTTTGTTTGTTTGTTTTGTTTGTTTTATGCCAAAAGGAAAAGCACACTGCTTGACTGACTCGCGTGTTCTTCAGAATGGGAAGGTGTCAATCTCACCCAGGGCCTGGAAGACTTAACCACGGCGAGGTGGGCAGGCTGGGAGGTGCCCAGATAGGGAACTGGCTGACCCAGAACTGGATCTGCCAACGGCTGGAACAGCCGCGGGAGGAGAGAACCCCACAGCCAGCACACCCGCCTGTTCCCGGCCCTTTCAGCCAGCCTGACCCAGTCACACATCACACCCCTGGAGGCCGAGCACCCCTTCCTCTCCGTCCCTTGATCCCTGCATGCTTTCTCCTAGTTTTAAGACCCTGGCATCACTTAAGCCTCTAGCAGTGAACACCAAGTTCAACCCCCAGTTACATAAACATCTGTGAATGACTTCCCCACCCCTTCTTCTCCCCCCCAGCAGCGCCCCTGAATACCCTCAGAGAGCACTCTTGCTCTATTTCAGCCACACAGTTTGGATGGGATCGATTGTACCCCCAATTCTAGGGTTGAATACTGTTGACCCAACATTAACCAATCAGTACATCACATATCCCTGACCTCAACGGCTGCTTTCAGGGAAGGACAATGACCCAAATCAGGTCAATCAAGGCTAACAAAGCTCAGTTCTGGGACTTTTGTTGGTGCTATCAAGAACGTGGATTTTTCGGGGCGCCTGGGTGGCTCAGTCGGTTGAGCGTCCGACTTCAGCCCGGGTCATGATCTCGCGGTCTGTGAGTTCAAGCCCCACGTCGGGCTCTGGGCTGATGGCTCGGAGCCTGGAGCCTGCTTCCGATTCTGTGTCTCCCTCTCTCTCTGCCCCTCCCCCGTTCATGCTCTGTCTCTCTCTGTCTCAAAAATAAATAAACGTAAAAAAAAAATTAAAAAAAAAAAAAAGAACGTGGATTTTTCTCTTTCTCCTCTAGGAAGAAAGTGGAAAGGAGATAGCCCCCAGAGCTGCTGGCAGCCATCCTGTCACCATGAAGGCTGCGCCAGCTGAAGAAGTAAACCCAGAGGAAACCAAACTATAAAGATGGGAACAGCTGGATTCTAGAAACACCATGTGAACCCATGCAATGAGCCACGCTTGAAGCCAGCCTTACCCCTGGACTTCCCAGTTAGCTTTTTTGTTTAGACCAGTTTGGGTTCTAACAGGTAAGCCACTTAGGACCCCTCTGGAGTTACCTCATCGTCCCCTGCACTGGGACCTTGGCATTTTTCTTACACACACTGCCTGAGCGCGCTCCTCTGGGTCTTTGGTATTGTCTATTGTCTGAGGTGGAAACTTCCTGCTCCCAGTCCCCACTCTAGATGGTGCAGGTTGAGCCAGCCCTGGCCCTCCAAGGAAGGCTGGAAGTAATTCAAACACCAGCTATCAACGATAAGAGAAAGCTGAGTCAACAGGCAAAAATGTAGCAGCCGGCTGATCCAAGCTTGGGTCCACTTTTTTGGAAGGGTGCGGCCGCCCGGCTGAGGGAGGTCTCTGGGAATCCAGGCAAGTGGTACTTGAGATAATTGTCCACGGGTAGTGAGTCTGGAACTGGGGGGATAGGACTCCTGAGGAGACTGGCAGAAGCAAGCAGGTCCCCAACTTAGATCCAGGCCAGTTAGTCAGCAAGGAATTCGGGCAAGAAAGCATCCAAATACCAGAACTGGGGACTAGTCCAGCCTTTTTTATCAGACACAAGGCAGAAATCCAATTACTTCAGTGAAGCCAAAATCAGATCCAGCCTAGAGGCCAAGCTAACCTGACTCTGGGTCCTTAAGACATCCTGACAGAGCACGGGTCACAGGGCCCGCAGCTGAGGGTCCGAGGGCCTGACACCATTCACTGTTCCACCCCATGCAGGAAAGCTCTCAAGACAGAGGCCATCTCCTACGCCAAATCTACCCTCTCTTCTCATTAGATGTTTGCTCACAAACTTTGGTCAAAGCAGCAATGTGCCCAACACTTCCCCTTTCTTCCTGCCCCTTTCTCCTTCCCCTTTCTTCCTGCTTGGAATCCTGGCGTAAGAAAGAATTACCTGGCAGCCATGTAGCAATCCGGAAGAAAAAGGCCAACAGACGGGAAAGACGTGGGCTAGACCCTGATATCATTGAGTTGTTAAACCAAACCGACCACCGTCTTCTGGAATTTTTGTTCCATGAGGTAATTTAACGTCTCAGTTGTTCAAGGTGGTGGTTCTCAAAGTACGTCCCCCAGGCCAGCAGCATCAGTACCATCGGGAATGTGTTAGAAATGCACATTCTCAGGCCCCACCTCACATCTATAGAACCCGAAATGCTATGGGGGGGCCTATAGTTTTACCAAGTTAGCTTTTTTTTTAATTTTTTTAATGTTTCTTTATTTTTGAGAGACAGAGCACAAGCAGGGGAGGGGCAGAGAGAGAGGGAGACACAGAATCCAAAGCAGGCTCCCAGCTCCAAGCTGTCAGCATAGAACCCAACGCGGGGCTGGAACTCACAAGCGGTGTGATCATGACCGGAGCTAAAGTCGGACGCCCAACCGACTGAGCCACCCAGGCGCCCCACCAAGTGACTTTTACCAAGCCCCCTAGGTGATGCTGCTATGTGCTTAAAATTCAAGAACCACTGGCTTAAACTACTGGTGATCAGATTTTCTGTGAGTTTTAGCTGAAAGCATTTATACTCACATTTTTCCATAGCAACCCTCACCTCTGGATGGGGTATCAGGTGGCTGGGAGCAAAGCAGAAGAACTGCTCTTCACAAAACCAAAAGGGGAAGTTTCAAAGGGGACATGGAACTCACAAAGGGAAATACAAATGGTTAATTAAAAGGAATAATGCTCAACCTACTAGGAGTCAAAACAATGTGAATTCAAATGTGATATTCTCATCTATTGAGTTAGCAAAGATTGAGTAAAAGAAACTTCCTGATGCAGGGAGGGGAGGGGAGGTTGGACACTTCCCTGCATTGCCACTGGGGCTGTAAATTGGCACCATCATGATCCTGGAAAGCAATCAGGCCACATTCATCAAGAGATTTTTAAGTGCTCATACTGTCTGAATCAGGAATTTAACTTCTATTTATCTAATCCAGGGGTCAACAAAAGTTTGTTTTTGTATGGTCTACAAGCTAAGAATAATTTTTACATTCTTAAAAGGTTGGAAAGAGAATAAGAAGGAAGAAAAAGGAGGAGGAAGGAAGGAAGAGAAGGGGAGGGGAGATGGGGGGGAGAAGAGAGAAAAGAGGGGAGGGGGAGAGAGGGGGAGGGGGAAGGAAGCAGAAGGAGAGATGGAGGGGGGAGAGAAGGAGAGGGAAAGAAGGGGGAGAGGAGAGGGGAGAGGGGGAGAAGGGGGAGATGGAGAGAAGGGGAAAAGGAATAGCAGAGACAGAGACCACATCAGGCACAACTAAATATATTTTCTATCTGCCTTTGATTGAAAAACTTGCCAATCCTTGCCTGATTCTGGGCTAAAGCAGGGTGGGCAAACTATGGCCCATGGACCAAATCCAACCGGCCACCTGCTTTTGTAAATAAAGTTTTATTGACCACATCCACGCTCGTGGGTTTACAGAGTTCGTGGCTTCTTCTGTGCTACAGTGCAGAGTTGAGTCGTTGTGACAGAGACCATATGGCCCACTAAACATAAAATAGTATCTAGCCCTTTACAAAAAGTCTGCCAACTCCTGAGCTAAAGAAATGATCAGAAAGGCAGAAATTGTGTGCCAAAATGTTCAGCGCAGCACTATTTGTACAGAAGGCCAGCTAAACAAAGGATGGAGCCAAGAAGCAAGCATTTACCCCAAGGCCTCGCATCTTAAATACTCAAACACGTTAGCCATTATTAGTATCTACCGAACAGTCGTTGTCACAGGTTTTCAAAGAACCAGTAATAAAATGGGAAAGCAGGCCAACGAGTGCCCGTATTTGCTATTTCAGTGAAGGGTTTCAATATGTGGATACACAAGACGAAAAGAGGGCTGAACAAAATCAACCAAAGCCGCCTTACCAGTCCTCCCTGGGCTACAGGGATTCTGGATAATGTTTCACTTGCCCCCATGCGCTTTTCAGCTATTTCCTAGCTGCCTGTTGTGAGCAAATGTTGGTCTTATTATCATTACAGACAAACCCTTCTTTCTCAGAAAGTCACTGAGTTTGGAAGCACAGCTGAGGGCCGGGAGCAGGCCTGGAGGGGGTTGCTGCAGAAACCCGAATCAGGCTGCAAAACAGCGAGGTGAGCCAGGTTTGAGCAAGCCTTGAAGGCTGGAAAACACCCGACGGGGAGCAGCGGGGCCTTCCGGAGGCCCAGAGAGGCCCGCCCAGCCACCACGGCAGCCGTCAGACCTGGGTTAAGCCATGCAGAGTGTTCTGAGGGCGACGCACCTGTCAGTCTCCCAGAAAATTTCTTGCAAAAATACCCTAAGGAGCCATGCCAGAGCTCGAAAGATCAGGCCCAGGATGAGAGGGGCTGAGAACCGCGAATAGAACTTGGCCGCGGTCTTTGGCCTGCATCAGTCCCTGCCAGCTTCCTGAGCTATCACCAAGGAGGATACTTGCGGCCCTTCAGGGGGGCCCAGTGCTCCACATGCATCATCGCCCTAAAGGTGCACAACGCCCCATTGAGGTAAGGACGACCGCTATTCCCACTTGATAGATGTGGACGCTGAGGTGCAGGGAGGTTGAGTAGCTTGTGGAGGGGTGGCACACGGACGTGGCAGAGTAGGGATTCAACGTGGGGTATCTGACTCCCAAGGCCACGTTTCTTCCCAGACAGCAAGCTGTGCCATGGAAGAATCACCTTGGAGTCTAACTGGTGGGCGGAGGTGATGCCCGCTGAGTGACCCTG
The DNA here is from genome assembly GCF_022837055.1 of Prionailurus viverrinus. Classification (NCBI taxonomy): domain Eukaryota; kingdom Metazoa; phylum Chordata; class Mammalia; order Carnivora; family Felidae; genus Prionailurus; species Prionailurus viverrinus. Next base: position 19,632,893 of record NC_062574.1, read on the forward strand.
CCAGGCTGAAGCAGGGTCTGCTGGGAGATGTCCTGCTGTCCACAGATCGCCCCGAGTCCCAGGCAGCCAGCTCGCTCAGTCAGACCAAGTCCTGCTTCCCCACCCTCCAAGAGAAGCCTCCCTGGGACCCATGTGGCTACACTGACAGCCACTGGCTTAGCAGTCCCAACGAGACGGGCTCCAGGTCAGGGAATCGCTGACCCGCTTTGGCCCAAGCTGTGGCCTGGGGGGAGGAAGGCAGGTCTCCAAACTTCCTAGATTGCCACTTACCAAAGCCGAACCAGGTCAATAAGAAATAACACGCCTAGAGGACTTCCTAGCAGGAAGGTCAAATGGCAAGAGCTGGGTAGGGGTGTGTGTGTGTGCATGTGCGTGTGCGTGTGTGTGTGTGTATGCACATGCGCATGTGAGGGGGTAAGTGTCAGAAAATTAAACACAGAGTTACCATATGACCCAGCAATCCCACTTGTGCATACGTATCCAGAAGAATTGAACACAGGGTCTAGAACGCGTACTGCACGCCCATGTTGATGGCAGCATTGTCCACAATGACCAAAAAGCAGAAGCGAGCCAAGCCCAAAGGGAAGACCTCGCTGCCGCCCTTCAGGGGTTCAACAGACCAATGGATGAATAAAATGGTATAGACGTACCATGGACTATCATTCAGCCTTTAAAAGGAAGGCGATTCTGATCCATGTCATGACGGGGATGAACTTGAAAGACATGCTAAGTGAAAGAAGCCATATACCACACGATAAATATTGTGAAATTCCACCAACATCTGGTGCCTAAACTAGGCAAATTCATCAGGACAGACAATAGAACAGGGGTGACCAAGGGCTGGGGGAGTGGAGAGGCATTGTGAAACGGATACAGTGTCCGTGTGAGAGGATGAAAAAGTTCTGGAAACGGATAGTGGCGATGGGTGCGTAATCACATGAATGTACTTAACGCCACTGAACTGTATTTTTTTCCGTGGTTAAAATGGTGTGCCTCGTGTTCTGCAAAAATTGCCACAATTTTTAAAAAGGAGGAGGAGGAGGAGGAGGAGGCCAGAATGTCCCTCAGGCCCTGGGAGGAGGAGAAGGGTATAAAGTAGGAACTGTTGCTATCAAACTGAGGTTCAGAAAGTACCTTGTCCTGGGTCACCAGACCAGACCGCGGCAGACAGGGACTCACATCCAGGTCTGCAGCCTCCAGGGCAATGGCCATTCAAACACTCTCACAGATAGGACACCTCCGAAAGACCCAGTGCCCACCACTCATGCACAGTGTCACCAAGCACCTCCACCAGGCTAGACAGAGGAGATGGCAGCAAAGGGGACATGGCTCTAAGAGACAGGACGGCAGGAGGTGGTGGGACCTCTTACAGCTAACACCCCCCTCCCCTCCCTCCCCCCCCCCCCCCCCGCCCTCAGAATGTCCCCATGGACATGGCCTGAGGGCCATTCTGCCTCTGACACTGCCGGGTCGGATGTCTATGCAGATGGAAACCACAGCAAGCTGGGATGAAGGTAGTGAGGACCAGGGTCAAGGTGAGACCAGAATTTCAACTCTGAGCATCTCAGGAACTGCTTCCCAGATATCCCACAAGAGCAGAGGGACACGGGTTCAAATATGACACCGGGTTGGGAGGCAGCCTGCTGCAACAGGAAACACGTGGGCTTTGGGGTCAGATGGCCCCGGGTTTGAATTCGGGCTTCGCTGCTCACTGCGTGATCTCGGCTTGGCCTCCACCAAGCCTCAGTTTCTTCGTCTGTCAAAGGGGCATACGGTGGGAGCCGCTCCACAGGGGTCACCCCAGGCGGACTCTGGAGCCGGACTACCTGGGCTCAAATCCTGTTTCCCCGTCATTTATTGGATGTGTGAGCTTGAATAAGTTAACTTCTCTGGGCCTCGGTTTTTCTCATCTATGAAATGGGGAGTTAGGACCTCATTGGGTGGCTGTAAGGATTAAAAGAGTTGATATGGAGAACAGGCTGACCATGGTGGTACCCAGGACACCACAAAGTGTGTGTGTGTGTGTGTGTGTGTGTGTGTGTGTGTGTGTAAAATGTTATGCGACGTACACAAAACCCTGGCGAGTGGCAGGGGCTCACACATGGCAGGTGGTTCCCTTTTCTTTCCCCTTCCAGTTTCCTCCTGTGTGTGACTCCCAAACACTGTTCATGGTATTTTTCCCAGGTTTTTCTATATATAGGCGGGATACACACAGCCCACATTGGCAGAAACAGTTTTGCTGCCCTTCCCCCTCCCCCATACCAAGCGGGGCTTGGCGGGGCCGGCGGGGGGCGGGGGGGGGAGAAAAGGAAGCCCACGGCCACATCCTGCAAAAAAGGCAGTGAAACAGTCATTCCAAACGCATGCGGTTTCTTGCCTGCCTGTGCCAATCCCACCCCATCAGTCCTTAGAGTGGGTGCCAAAGCCCTGGGCGCTTGAGGACCATGTGAGGCTTTCCCTTGGGAGGCGTAGGGAGAGTGCCTTATGCCAAATGAGCATTAAGTGCTCATCTCCAGCCACCCCAAGCAGTATTCTTTTCTCCATTTTACTGAGGAGAATACAAATGTTCAGGGAAGTGGGGGTGTCTGGGTGGCTCAGTCGGTTAAGTGTCCAACTTCGGCTCAGGTCATGATCTCACGTTTCATGGGTTTGAGCCCCGTGTCGGGCTCTGTGCTGACAGCTCAGAGACTGTTTGGGATTCTCTCTCTCTGCCTCTCCTTGGCTCGTGCTTTCTCTCTCTCTCTCTCTCTCTCTCTCTCTCTCTCTCTCAAAATAAATAAATAAACTTAAAAAGAATAAAAAGCTACAGATTGGTTAAGACGTTTGGCCAAAGTTACCCAGGAAATCAACACAAGGGCGACTCGATGAAAACATAGGGGCTGCTCACATTCTCTTCCTACTGAACCACATCAACATTGCCTAAATTTGGGTAGGTCCCTTCCCCTCTTTCAACCTCAATATCCACAGTTGTACATGGGGAAACTGCCTTACAAGGCTGTTTGTTGATTCGATAATCATTAATGAGCCATATTTACAGTGAAGCTGTCAGAGATAAAGTTTCACAGCCTCTCTCTGGCACAGGCTCCTTCTGAGATCCCGGGAAGGATCTATTATAGACTTTTCTTAAAGAGGGCCCCCAGCCCCACAAAACCTGGACCTGCCCCTACTAACCACAGTGAGCCAGCACCACGCCAAACCCTGGATGTCAGGTAGGACAGGTGCAAAAGTTCACCGGAGGAACCTATGCTTGTAAAGTCCCCAGCTCCGGGCCTGACCCACACGAGGTGCAGAACAAGTATAGTGTTTACTATGTGTCATTTATTGTTGGTCTCTCCCCCGTCACAATGTTAGCTCCCCAAGTAAAGGGAACTTGGTCAGCTTTGTTCATCGATGCAGACCAAGGGCCCAGGAAATATTCTGTGACCCTTGAGATGGTGTATTTCAACTCTCCAGTTCAGAGATGAGAAAGATGTATCTCTTCCACAATCAGGGCCAGGCCCCCACAAACCCCAGTAAAGGGCTCTAACGTCCGGCTGCCTCCCCTGGGGTCACATTGAAGCTCGAGAGACATTTTCAGAATAAAAATCTAGGGATCAACATTCTGAGACAGAAAAGGAAGGAAAATGGCAGGGCATAGAACATAAAGAGCACAGAGCATAGTGAGATTACCAGATTTAACAATAATTGTGGACAACTAAATTGTGTTAATTCTGCAACTTACATCAAGAAGAAATCATCCTTTAGTGTAAGTATGTCCCAGGCAAAAAAAAAAAAAGTATGTCCCAGGCAATAATTTGGGGGCATACTTACACTGTCATAGTAAGATTCATTGTTGATCTGAAATTTGAACTCTGCTGAGCATCTTGTATTTCACCTGGGCATGCTACTACGCTAACTTCCATAGAAGTTAGTGCAGATCCCTGCTCTGCTATTTACTCTCTCATCTTGAGCAAGCATCTGAATCACTCTGAGCCTTGGTTTCCTCAGTCTGCAAGGTCTGGCTAGTCCCCCCTTCCTCACAAAGTTGCTATGAGGGGGAAGAAAGGAGGGGTCTCGCGTAAGGGCCCCAGGAGATGCTTGTGGGTCCCCCCCCAACTCCGCACTCAGACCTATGTAAAGAACTCCATGGGGCGCAGACCGGCCCACCGTAAAAGAACATGGTTAGCTGCAGTGTTGAAGTTCTCCAGCAGGGCACGTATATGGAGTAGGAGGTTACGGGTCCTGCCTTCAGAAGGCAAATGCCTAGGGGTGCCTGGGTGGCTCTGTCAGTTAAACGTCCAACTTCAACTCAGATCATGATCTCATGGTTCGTGAGTTTGAGCCCCACGTCGGGCTCTGTGCTGACGGCTCAGAGCCCGGAGCCTGCTTCGGATTCTGTGTCTCACTCTCTCTGTGCCCCTCCCCCTGCTCATGTTCTGTCTCTCACTCTTTCAAAAATAAACATTAAAAAAAATTTAGAAGGCAAATGTCTAACCTGGTATTTCTCAGCTTTATCGGACCCCACACTCCCTTTTTATACACATTTTTAATACCTCCTTTACCTTGCTAAAATGAAACCTTGTGACAAAGCGATCCATTTACACGCAACTCAAGAGAACCGAATGCTGTGTTTGCCACTGAAACAAAAAATAAAAGGACAGTAATAAAATAACATTTCAACATGTGAAGGCTTGGGCACGCGATAGAGAGAGGCTTACATAAACTAAGGAGGGAGTAAGGTTGGAAATTAGACACTCTTCACTACTAAGATGAGGGGCGCCTGGGTGGCTCAGTCGGTTAAACGTCTGACTTCAGCTCAGGTCATGATCTCACAGTTCTTGAGTTCGAACCCCACCTCCGGTTCTGTGCTGACAGCTCAGAGCCTGGAGCCTGCTTCCGATTCTGTGTCTCCCTCTCTCTCTGCCCCTCTCCCGCTCACAGTCTGTCTCTCAAAAATAAATAGGCACAAAAAAATTCTTTTTAATTAAAAATATACTAAGTTGAACCATATGAAATTGCAGCTATAGAACTGTTTCTCATCTATGAAAATTGCATGGGATTCAACTTAGCACTTGACATTCAGAATACAAGTAAATGTACCTATTATGTGTGTATCGTGTATTGCACCAGGAGTCAACAGCTACCAATACGGGCAGTTACACTTTTGGGGTGTCGGCAACCCCAAAATTAGAAGCATCATCGCCACCATGTCTGTGAGTTTCAAAAATGATGGTCCACTCCTGTTCAAACTGCAAACAACACCAGGTATCATCTTTCTTGTTTTGCCCACCACTTACACTTCTGAAAAATTAAGTCTGTATTTTTTTAAGTTTTTAATTCCAGGTCACATACAGTGCGGTGATCGTTTCAGGTGTACGATATAGTGATTCGACAATTCCATACATCACCTGGTGCTCACCACCACAAGTACCCTCCTTAATCTCCATCGCTATGTAACCCAGCCCATCCCCACCCCCGCTCGGGTAACCATCCGTTCGTTCTCTATAATTAAGAGGCTGTGTCTTGATTTGTGTCTTTTCTCCCCTTGTTTTGTTTCTTAGATACCACGTACGAGTGAAATCATATGGTTCTTGTCTCTCTCTGGCTTATTTCACTTAGCGTAATACTCCCTAGTTCCATCCATGTCGTTGCAAATGCCAAGATTTCATTCTTTTTATGGCTGAATAAGACTCCATTGTGTGCGTGTACAGATCAATATACTGGCATCCTTATCCATTCATCTATCAGTGGGCACTTGGGCTGCTTCTATACCTTGGCTATTGTAAATAATGCTGCAATAAACCCAGGGGTGCACGCATCCCTTTGAACGAGTGTTTTGGCATTCTCTGGGTAAGTACCCAGCAGTGGGATTGTTGGATCATGGGATAGTTCTATTTTTATCTGTTCGAAGAACGTCTATACTGTTTTCCACAGTGGCTGTACCAGTTGCACTCCCACCAACAGTGCAGGAGGGCTCCTTTTTCTGCACGTCCTCGCCAACGCCTGTTGTTCATTTTAGCCATGCTGACAGGTATGAGGTGATAGCTCATGGTAGTTTTTTTTTTTTTTAATTTTTTTTTTCAACATTTATTTATTTTTGGGACAGAGAGAGACAGAGCATGAACGGGGGAGGGGCAGAGAGAGAGAGGGAGACACAGAATTGGAAACAGGCTCCAGGCTCCGAGCCATCAGCCCAGAGCCTGACGCGGGGCTCGAACTCACGGACCGCGAGATCGTGACCTGGCTGAAGTCGGACGCTTAACCGACTGCGCCACCCAGGCGCCCTCATGGTAGTTTTTTGATTTGCAGTTCCCTGATGGTGAGCAATGATGAATACCTTTTCATGTGTCTGTTGGCCATCTGAAGGTCTTCTTTGGAGAAATGTCCATCCATGCCTTCTGCCTATGTTTAACTGGATTATTTGTGTTTGGGGTGTGGGGTTTTATTTAGTTGTTAAGATGTTTAAGTGATCTCTACACCCAATGTGGGGCTCAAACTTACCCCACTGACTGAGGTGGCCAAGCGCTCCTGGGTGTTGAGGTTTATAAGTTCTTTATATATTCTGGGTACTAAAAAATTAAGTTTGTATTTTTTTTTTTAATTTTAGTGGGTTTTTTGTTTTTTTTTTTGAGAGAGAGAGAAACAGAGCGTGTGTGGGGAGGGGTGGGTAGAAGTAGAGAGAGAGAGAGAGACACAGAATCAGAGGCAGGCTCCAGGCTCTGAGCTGTCAGCACAGAACCCGATGCAGGGCTCGAACTCACGGACCATGAGATCGTGACCTGAGCTGAAGTCAGACATTTAACCGACTGAGCCAGCCAGGCGCCAAGTTTGTATTTTAAAAATGTAAAACAAAACAAAACAAAATATCACATTTGTATGTAAAACAGCTTTAGATTCCAGACTCGAGTTTTTGTTTTGTTTTCACCTACATGAATTCCTTACAGGATATTCAAAATTTGGGAAGAGGCAAGAAAGGTTCTTATTGCATGGATCTGTCCCACACACTGTAGGGTTTGCCCTATAAATGGAAATGCTTTATCCCCAAATCATTAGGACAACCAAAATTAATCCTCCCACACTTCCAAAATGACCCATAAAGGGATGACAATGCCCCCACTGAGAATCAGTCTAATAACCTCTGCTTGAATGGTTTCGGTGACAAGAAACTTACGAATTCCATGGCACAAAAACAGACCCTCAGATCAATGGAACAGAATAGATAACCCAGAAATGGACCCACAAACGTATGGCCAACTAATCTTTGACAAAGCAGGAAAGAATATCCAATGGAATAAAGACAGTCTCTTCAGCAAGTGGTGTGGGGAAAACTGGACAGCGACATGCAGAAGAATGAACCTAGACCACTTTCTTACACCAATACACAAAAAGAAACTCAAAATGGAAGACAGACGTTAATATAACACAGGAAGCCATCAAAATCCTAGAGGAGAAAGCAGGCAAAAACCTTGATCTTGGCCGCAGCAACTTCTTACTCAACACGTCTCTGGAGGCAAGGGAAACAAAAGCAAAAATGAACTACTGGGACCTCATCAAAATAAAAAGCTTCTGCACAGCGAAGGAAACAATCAGGGAAACTAAAAGGCAACCGACAGAATGGGAGAAGATATTTGCAAATGACATATCAGATAGAGGGTTAGTATCCAAAATCTATAAAGAACTTATCAAACTCAACACCCAAAAAACAAATAATCCAGTGAAGAAATGGACAAAAGACATGAATAGACACTTCTCCAAAGAAGGCATCCAGGTGGCCAACTGACGCATGAAAGCATGCTCAACATCACTCATCATCAGGGAAATCCAAATCAAAACCACAATGAGATACCACCTCACATCTGTCAGAATGGCTAACATTAACAACTCGGAAAACAACAGTTGGCGAGGATGCGGAGAAAGAGGATCTCTTTTGCACCGCTGGTGGGAATGCAAACTGGTGCAGCCTCTCTGGAAAACAGTAAGGAGGTTCTTCAAAAAATTAAAAATAGAACTACCTTACAACCCAGCAATTGCACTACTAGGTATTTATCCAAGGGATACAGGTATACTGTTTCAAAGGGACACATGCACCCCCATGTTTATAGCAGCACTATCAACAATAGCCAAAGTACGAAAAGAGCCCAAATGTCCATCGATGGATAAATGGATAAAGAAGATGTGGTATATATATACAAAAGAGTATCACTTGGCAATTGAAAAGAATGAAATCTTGCCATTTGCAACTGCGTGGATGGAACTAGAGGGTATTATGATAAACGAAATTAGTCAGAGAAAGACATATATAATACGACTTCACTCATGAGGAATTTAAGAGACAAAACAGGTGAACATAAGGGAAGGGAAGCAAAAATAATGTAAAAACAGGGAGGGGGACAAAACAGAAGAGACTCAAATATGGAGAACAAACTGAGGGTTACTGGAGGGGGTTGTGGGAGGGGGGGTGGGCTAAATGGGTAAGGGGCATTAAGGAATCTACTCCTGAAATCATTGCTGCACTATATGCTAACTTATTTGATGTAAACTTAAAAAAAAATCCAACAGAAACACACACACACACACAAAGAAACCTACTAACTCCACAGGGCCCAGTGTCACCTGACTCATCAGGGAGTCGCGATTGTTCCTTTTACCTCTGGTGGGAGCACACATTGGTACAAGTCTTCTTCCGTTTGGTCAAACGTTTCAAAAACCTTGACCCAGTACTTCTACTTCTGAGAAGAAACCTCTTCTAAGAATTCCACTTCTAAGAATATATGTAACAATCTGAATAGCCATTAAAATCCCTGTGCACAGAGAGCATTATATATAATGATAGAACTAATAGCCATTTCCCCATTGTTGGTATTTCAAGCAAATTACAGGACAACCTCTCTCTGGACTGGGAAGTTGCCGTCAGAAATCACTTGTTGGCAGCTGTTGGGGGGGCATGGGTGCTTCTGGGATTTCTTCTTCTTTGCTTTTCTCATTTCTACAATGATTTTTATTTTCTTCCAAGAAAATACTGTAAGAACAAATTCTATGGAAAGGAAAAACAAAAAGTCACGAAGCCAAGGTCAGAAGCCTTCCTGTGGAGTTGAAGAAGCTGGAGAGAAGTGGCATAGGAGAGCGGGCCCCTCGGCCACCAGAAATTGCCCATCTCTTGCCACCATTTGAGCCTTAATCAGTGTATGGGTCCCCAGAGCCACTCCGAGGCTCCCAAAACCAAGATCTGGGGACACACAGAACACCCAGCCTGTGGCCTGCAGGGTCACCATGCAGGTGTTGTCTAGACCTTTCCGTTGTGGCTCATGCTCTAAGCTGCACTGGAGGGGGCGGGGGGTGGTGGAGAGAGGCCTGGGGGACCCTGCCCAGATGGGCTTGAGATATAAGGCCTTCTTAAAGGCCCCTTCTTAAAGTGAGTTAGTGGGGAAAAGGCGATGAGACAACATATATAATATTCCAGTAGGATAAAAATGCACATGCCTCTGTGTGAGTGACAGAGATGGAGACAGATGGGGAGAGATACAGAGAGGGGGTGTGTGTGAGAGACAGAGAGCGTGTGTGTGAGAGAGAGAATGCGTGAGCATGTGTGCGAGATTGTGCACAGGCAGCCCGAAAAGGCACACACCAAAATGCTGCTATTGGCCATAGGCAGGAAGAAAGGCCACATCTGAGTGGTTATGAGTGCAGTCAGATCTGGGCTCAAGCCCCAGCTCCGTCACTTATTAAGGTATTACACTGGAGAAATCAACTCCTCTGTGACTCAGTTTCTCAGTCTGGAAGGGGAGAGGCATAGCACCTACTGCGTAAGAGTGCTTGAAACCTGGCATCCGGGCCACTTGGCAGAATGCGTGGCACTCCACAAACATTGGCTTCCACCACCTTCACTGCCAGGGGATGGAACAAGACGTTTTTCTGAGTCAAAACCCACACGAACACCCAAGCTACAAAATGAGCCCAGCGGTCCCGCTGGCCCGGCCAGGATGGCTGAGCACAAGCTAAGCGGAAGTCCCCGGGGTGACCTTGGGCAGTGGCCGTCCGACTGACCCCTTCGATCTGGAGGCGGCCACACCGAGGAAGTATGTGGAGGAAAGCCCTGAAGGTAAGACACAGCCCAGGGTCAGCCCACTGTTGTGCAAAAGACCCAGAGCTCATTTCCACGGCGTTTTGGTGAAACACGAGGAATCAGAAGGTAGAGCATTGGAAGCTGGAAAACCAAATAAGGCAGAAGGACAACAATCAGCCAAGGAGGAAACACTGGAGAAGGCAGGTGACAGAAAATCAGATGAAGCAGGGCTGTAGCAGATGTACTGGAGCTGAAATTTAAGTGTAAAACATGCCCGCTCATCCTTCGCGGAACTGCTCTCTGCTGGACCAGTTACCACAAACAAACCAGACCCCAGAGGGTAGCCGTCTGCCTGCTGGAGGAGACTTGGGGAAAAGACGAAATATCTTCACACACGGAACAAGGGGGAACGACTATCAGACTAAATCCAAAAACATAAAGCTATGGTATGGACTCTTTATGTATTTCCCTAGCATTCTTCACTGTTTACCTTTTGATAAACATATCCCTTATATCCTATTTCAGGGATCTTGGAATATTTAGGTGTTCGATTTCATCACGACTGCAGGTTTATTTTCTCAAGTTATTGTCTTTACGGGTTTTTTTTTTTCTTTCTCCGGTTTCCATAAGAGCTTGTTTAAATTATTACCCGAATTTCTCTAAAACCCCAAAGCTTCCATGTGTCAAAATTATTGTATCTGTTTATAGTAATTTGGATTTCAGTTCTTAGGTTTTGGAGATCCAGTTCTCCAAAGCCTTCACACATGGAACTTTTATTCTTAATGTCACCGTTACAGGTTATTGATAGGAATCCTAATTTCTCGGGCTCAGTTTGCTACCTTGGTACTGGCCGTTAGGATGACTTCCTATATTGGGGCGCCTGGGTGGTTCAATCAGTTGAGCGTCCGACTCTTCATTTTGGCTCAGGTCATGATCTCCAGGGTCATGGGATTGAGCCCCGCATTGAGCTCCATGCTAAGGATGGGGCCTGCTTAACATTCATTCTCATTCATTCTCTCTCTCTCTCCCTCCCCACCTGTCTCTCTCTGCCCCTCTCCCCAGCTCACACACTCCCTCTCTAAAATAAAAAAAAAATAATTTTAAAATTTAAGAAAAAGGCTACTTTCCTATATGAATGAGGCCACTCCGTACTTTCCTTTTTCATCAGACGGTGACTAGAATACTACTGTGAGTCCGAGAAAACATTCTTGCCAGTTACAATGTGTACTCCTTCAGATCATCATCTACTTAAGTACAGATTTCAGCCTGTACGCAGATAAATATTCCCTGGTTGTCTCTGTCCACTACAGTTCCCTGGTTTGGGGATTGCAAGCTTACTGTGAAACACCCCATGCCCTGTGGAGCCACTTGTCAGCTGGAAACACGGTTTCATTCCACTTCCAATCTGTAATCTCGAACACATTGGAAAGTCCATGATGTCAGTGGTAGGTTGTGAATGTTGCCATGTTAAAATTAATTAAAACTTACGATCTGAGCAAAAAAAAGAAAATGTTTACAAATGAAAAGGATTGCTCAAGCCATATGCAGTGCTTAGTGAAGTGAATTGGTAACCAATAAGGCCTAGTGGGGATTGTGGCTGATTCTTAAAGGTCTTAAGGAGCAGATATGAACTAGGGTTCCCCCCAACTTCTTACCTTTTCAGAATGTGTCTTTTGGGGCCCAGGGTATTATTTGTTAAGCGATATTTTCTTAATCACACATGCGCACGTACATGTCTTCACTGTGGTTCTGAAAAGTGGTGCATCACAAGCAGAAATTTGTTTTTAACATAGGAGTGAAAGGAGGTTGATGTTTGGACAAGTTAACATTTGTGTTAACCCAAAAGAGGGCTGAATACAAAGTGTGTATATAAATCTTAAGATGTACTGCTAACTTTTAAAAACAAACTTTAAGAAGATGTTTTTAATCAAGCATTAGATGAGCCCATTTGTTGTAAGAATTAATCTATACCCATGTACATGGAAAATATCTGGAAGAAAATATTCCCCATATTAACACCAGATAAATCTGGATTATAGGACTACGGAGGACATGGTCTTTTTTACATCTTTTATAGTGATTATGCATTATATATTGCCTTTAATAATCAGAGGGGGAAAAATCAAAAATCCTGTTTTTCAAAAATGACAAAAGAGGGAAAACATCTAACCCGATCAAAGTGGGTCACAGTGGCTCACAAGCCAGGGAGTTAGAACCAACCAGAAGGACTTAATGGGAAAGTGGCCCAGGCTAAGCCAGATAACTGTGGCTCCCCAAAGAGTCCCCGGTGAGAAGAAAAATCAACCAGCACATGAGCAACTTTGAGGTCAGATTGTTCCAGAAAAGCCAGACATGAACACCAGGGGCTGCCGGTCATAAGCGGAGGACTTGAGACACAAAGGTCGCTTGGCCCCAGTCCTTGGAGACGCTTCCAGCCTCAATGAGCCAAAGAAAAGCATGGTGACATCAAGGAAGAACCACAACTTGGTTTAACAAACTACTAGTAAAATTTTCGACATCTCTAGAAATGAAGGGAATACACAATAAGACAATAAATCATCACTCCTCACCTAACAACAGAGTGAAGAATTTTTAATGTTTATTTTTGAGAGACAGAGACAGATCGCAAGCAGGGGAGGGACAGAGAGAGAGGGAGACACAGAATCGGAAGCAGGCTCCAGGCTCCGAGCTGTCAGCACAGAGCCCAATGTGGGGCTTGAACTCACAAACCGCGAGATCGTGACCTGAGCCAAAGTTGGACGTTTAACCAACGGAGTCATCCAGGCGCCCCTGTAATTTTTTTTTTTTTTTAAGGAAATAACCTGAATACTGCTCGACCATAGTTAGAACGGTTAGTTTTGATACAACCTCTCAGTGGGGGTATAATGCGGCCATTAAAAACAATGTTTATGGAGCGTTTATAATAACACACAGGGAAATGTTTATGTTACCATTTTAAGTGATACAGTAGGATATAAAATTGTATATAGAACACGATTTTAACTACATAAAAATTCACATTAAAAAAGCTGGAGAGAAATGCTCTAAAATGTTTTACAGTTCCCTGTGAGTTGGCCACGCTAGGAGTGGGGTTCTTTAATCTTTTAAAGAATCATTTTGAAAGGATTGACAGGGAAGTTACAAGAAAAATACGCAGAACATCCTCCTCTTACCCGAGTTCCCCACCGTTAACATTCTGCCACCTCGGTTTCGTCACATCGCACACTCACCCTCTCCACACACATCATGTACAATCATTGGTCTTCTTCTGAACCGTTGGAGAGCAAGCTGCAGATAAGATATCCCAGGACCCCTCAGTCCTCCAGGGGGTCTTTCCTGAAAACGAGGACAGTCTAACAGAACCACCACATAACCGTGCGAATCAGGAAGTCAACACTGACGCACATCACCATCAGCGCACGCCCCGTTCAAGTTTCACCAAGTGTCCCCACCAACAATGTCCTTGTCCCTTCTGGTCCAATCTAGGGACACACGTGGCATTTAGTCATGGCTCTCCAGGCTCCTTCACACTGCAACATTTTCTCCCATGTCAAGTCTTTCCTCAACAGCTACGCAAAAAAAAAAAAAAAAAAGAGTACAAGCCTTTCGTTTTCTTTTTTTTTTTATTAATTTTTTTTTAACGTTTATTTATTTTTGAGACAGAGAGAGACACAGCATGAACGGGGGAGGGGCAGAGAGAGAGGGAGACACAGAATCAGAAGCAGGCTCCAGGCTCTGAGCCATCAGACCAGAGCCCGACGCGGGGCTTGAACTCACGGACCGCGAGATCGTGACCTGAGCTGAAGTCGGACGCTCAACCGACTGAGCCACCCAGGTGCCCCCAAGCCTTTCGTTTTCTAGGGCAACCCTCACCCCGAGGCCTACTGTTTCCTCAGGCCAGGCATTCTTGGACCCACAATGACCACTTATCCGGTGCTGGTAGGGTTAATTGTTTTTTAATTTCTTTTTTATTATTTATTTTTGAGAGCAAGAGAGACAGAGCACGAGCCGGGGAGGGGCAGAGAGGGAGACACAGAATCGGAAGCAGGCGCCAGGCTCTGAGCTGTCGGCACAGAGCCCGACTCGGGGCTGGAACACACGAACCGCGAGATCATGACCTGGCCGAAGTCAGACGCTTAACCCAGGCACCCCTGGTAGGGCTCATTTTGATCACCTGATCGAGTTGGTGTCTGTCCAGTTTTTCTCCCAGACAGTCACCATTTTGGCCTTTGTAACTGATAAATATTTTCTGGGGACACTGATAGCCTGTTCCTCATCCACCTGCCAATCATAGCATCATTGACAACTCCAGCCTGAGTCAACCACGACTAGAACGTTGCGTCCTTTTGACTTACCTCGTTTCCAAAATGTCTACACATATTAATTGGTGATCTCTTGCAAGAAATAGCTTTCCCTTCTTTATTATTTGTATATCAACGTGGACTCACACATTCCTGCTTTATGCAACGAGTTTTATTCCATACTCTCATTATTAATATTGATGCACAAATTACCCACAGATCTGATGGATAAGAGCCCCTTCCTGCTGATCCCTCTCGTATGTCCTCCTCATTCTTTGATCCCTACCATACTTTCTGACTGAACTCTACCAGATTTCCTGGCACAAGATGTTTCAGACTCGTCCTTTCTCTGCTGCATTTCTAGAAGTAGCACTTTCTCCAAGAAGACCTGACTCACTTTAGTGGAGAACAGTCTTTGGAAGCCAAGACCCGGTACCTTGGTGCGTTCATCGCTGCTAGAATGTCATCGCTTCTAGGCCCTCTGTAAATAGACATACAAACCCTATCACTATATATTTACATATGTCTGCATATATACATTAAAATCATGGTTTTAATGTGTGTAAGTACACGTAGGTCAAGGAGGTCATACCTGTCTAGCACTCAGGGATCTTTCTAGCCTTCCCTTCCCATGTTCACAAATCACATCTCTAACAGGAAGAAACTGGGTTCCCATTAGACTCAACTTATTTGCCCAACATAACCAGTCTCCCAACCACACCAGCTGCCATTTGTGCCCACGGCCCTACACATGCCCCACCTCCTCAGCCAGGCACACTGATGCCTCTGTGGAGTGCCCCCAGTGCCTCACTTCTTCAAACACCAGGTATGCCAATAACTCTGCACAATAATATCTTCATATATTGTTACTTCCTACATTTTTCCTGCTTTTAATGGTTTTTAAGTTTATTTATTTTGAGAGAGAGCATGTGTGTGCAACACGAGCCAGGGAGGGACAGAGAAAGAGAATCTCAAGCAGGCTCCATGCCTCCAGCACAGAGCCCGACAGGGGGCTCGATCGAACCCACTAGGCCAAAATCAAGAGTCGGGAGCTCAACCCACTGACCCACCCAGGCACCCCTTTCCTTGCTTTTAATTTTTTTTAATGTTTATTTATTTTTGAGAGAGAGAAAGACAGAGCATGAGTGGGGGAGGGGCAGAGAGAGAGACACAGAATCCGAAGCAGGTTCCAGTCTCTGAGCTGTCAGCCCAGAGCCCAACGCGGGGCTTGAACCCACGAACCACAAGATCATGACCTGAGACGAGGTCAGACACTTAACCGACCTCTCCCAGGCAGCCCCCGGCCTTTCAAAACTCATCTCCCATGGGGCTTTCTCAGCACCTTCCACCCATCCTCCTCACCGACTCAACTCTGAAAACACCAAATTATATCAAACCCAGTGAGAGACAGTGTGGGAACGACCATAAAAGACACACAAGTCTGCTTTGACAAAAGGGTTTTTTTTTCCTTAACAAAGCTTGAATGTCAAGGTGTTGCTTACGGATCAGCGGAAAAGCCACTGAAAGATGGTGGAAGCAAGATGATGTCAGAACCTAAGGGTGCGGGACGGCTGGGAGGGGTGGGCAAGTTGGGACACCTTACACAGAAGTAGACGGAAGGGTCATTAATCCCCACCCCACACACACACACACACAAGACACTGGACAGCCGAGGTCACCTTCCAGACAATGCCTGAAAGGGACCAGCTTACAGCGGTGGAAAAACAGCTTCCTGTGAGTCTCCCAGGACCTTTGTATGCAGACCTCAAGAGGTTAGGAGATTCATACACACCCCTCAGCCTGGACACCGACCGGCCACTGGCTGAATGACCCCCTCTGCTTATTGCTAAGTGGCTGTGATGGTTACTTTCAGGTGTCGACTTGATTGGACCATGGGATGCCCACATCTTGGTCAAACATTCTGGGTGCTTCTGTGAGGGTGGTTTTGAAGGAGAGCTGCATTTTAGACTGAGTAAAACAGATTATCCTCCCCAGTGTGAGTGGGTCTCACCCAGTCACTTGAAGGTCGGAATAGAACCAAAAGGCTGACCCCCCAGGAAGAAGAGGGAATTCTGCCATCGAACCGGGACATTGGCTTTTTCCTGCCTTCGGAGTCAAACTGAAACGTCGGCACTCCCCTGGGTCTCGAGCCTGCTGGCTTTCTGAATGAAACGACAGCATGGGCTCTCCTGGTTACCCAGCCTTCGGGCTCAGCCTGGAACCATAGCATCAACTCTTCTGGTCTCTAGCTTGCCAACTCACCCCACAGGTCCTGGGACCTGCCAGCCTCCATAGTCACAGGAGCCAATTCTTCACAATAAATCTCATTCCCTGTCCGCACACACATGCATGCACACACACACACACACACACACACACACACATTGGTTCTATTTCTCCGGAGAACCCCATTACAGTGGCCCAGAGAGAAGGAGGGACTTGGCCCAGGTTCCTTAGCACTTCCAGGTAAGGGCACAAGGACGGGGACCCTCACTTATGGAGTGGCTTCCGCCACGGTGAGGCCTGCCCAAATGGAATAGGCCGCCACCCAGGATGCCAGGCCAGTCGGAGGAGCAGGTGTTTGCAGACTCACAGAGCCCCGGGTTCAAAATCTAGATCCTCTGCAAACTAGCCATGTGGCTCGGTAGTTGGCTGAGCCTCTCCAAGCCCCAGCGTGCAAAGCGGGGAGGATACACCACAAAGCAGCTGGAGGATTACGCAGGCACAGGGCCCAGCCCACAAACAAAGCTCAAGTATTCGTTCTCTCCCCTACTCTCTCAACTTTCTTTCCTCTGATGGAAAACTGGCACCACTCAGCCATGGATCTCTGGGAACATCCATCCCTCCTCTTTTCCTCCTCCAGCAAAGCACTCAGAGGGTTACAGGGCTTGCCTTGTTCGTCCCTCAGTGCCCACTGGTCTCCGGCCCAACCTGACCCACCTCAGAAGAGACCCAGGCTGCCAGCACCCCCCCACCCCCCACCAATCCCCAAACCACTCCAGGTCCCCGCATCTTACCCAGACTGAAGTGTCTGAGGACCACAGGCTCAACAAAGGTTCTTAGAGCTTAAGAGGCGCTTGAGCGATATGTTTGTCCAATGCTCGGAGAAGGATGTGACCAATCCAGGGTCAGAGAGTGGCAGAGCCAGAACCAGAGGCCAGAGCCACGCGTCCCGAATCCAAGTCTGAAAGGGACCTGGAACCTGCACTCACTCAAAGTGGCTTCTAAGGAGACTTGGACTAAGCCAGTGATTCCCAGGGTGTGTTCGGGAGCAGTACCAGCACCTGGCCTCTTCTTGGAATGCAAATTCTCAGACTCCTCCCCCAGACTCTAATTGGTCCAAAAGTGCGGGATGAGGCCCAGCAAACTGTAGTTTAACAAGCTCACCCGGGGATTGGGAACCACTGCCCTAAGCCGATGGCTCTTAATACTGGTGTCCATTAAAATCACCTGCAGAGGCTTTGAACCAGGACAGGGCCCTTCCCTCAAAATGCTAATTGAATTGGTCTGTGCTGGCCTGGATAGCTAGAGCTTTGGAAGTATCCCAGGTGATTGCAAGGTGCAGCCCAGTAGAGAACCTCCCCCACCCAAGCTAACCCCACTCACCTGAATTTCTCACCCTCCATGCTCTCAAAAAACTAGGCTGGAAGGACGCAGGAGGGGACCAGGGGCTGAGTATGTTCCCAGCCAAAGTTGGCTCCTTGTCCCTTCATTGCCATACCTATTGGCCCCGTGGCTGCCTAGGCAAACCTTTCCTCTGCATCCCCGGAGGGGCTCAGCCTCACGGCCTGTGTGGCACTCTTGGCGGGGACACTAAAATGTAAACCTTCGGCCCAACACCTCACTAGTGCCCCGTTCCTTCATCTGCAGTATGGGGAATCATAACTCGCAGGAGAAAAATCCCAGTACGGCAGCCTTCCGTCATCCAGCTGCCACCCACATCGCCAGTCTCCTGCCTCGTTTCTTCCCACCACGTTCACCTTCTCACCTGCACATGTGCTGCCCTTTCTGCCCAGAACGTGCTTCTCAGCTTCTCTGCCTGCAAACTTCTGCTTAACCTTCAAGACCCTAGTCAGTTGTCACCTCCTCTTTGCGGCCTTCCATAACTCCCTGTTAGGCAGGGCTCTTAGAGTGGTAATCCACAGAAGCCTAACTCAAGCTGCTTTAGGCCTGGTATCTGGTCATCAGTCTCCTACTTTTGGTGCTGGTTTCCTCCAACTTTCCCTTGTTCCCCAGTAGGATGGCTTCTTGGGGTGACCAGACTACCCCCGGCGTCTCCAGGCTCACATCCTATCAGTGAGCAGCCCCAGCAAGTAAGAGCATCTCTGAGCCAATAGCTCCAGACAAGGCCCAGGGTTTTTCAGTGGCCTGGATTGGGTCCCATGCCTGTCCCTGAACCCAGAAATTCTTGAAGCCTGGGGATGGGGTCAGCACAAACCAAACAAAACGGGGTGAAGCAGGAGAGGTGTGATTCCCAGAGGGAAATTAGGGAGAAAGCACCAGATGGAAGAACGGGAACTCGGCCACATCAACCTGCAGCATGAGGCCTTGAATGAGTTAGGACTCCTCCTCTCTGCTCTGGAAGGTTCGGAGCTCCCCCTGATTGGAGCATGGCAGTTACTGCTTGCCACTTGGCTTTCCACACATCTGACACTGGCTGCATAACGTGAGCTCTGAGACTAGAGACGACAGACTAGCCAAGTCTACAGCAGCCAGATGACAAATCTCTGACAGAAGGGCAGGCTTCTCTCTGATGGAGGAAATGGCACGATAATCACTCTTGGGGCAAGGTGGTCTTTGTGGAGAAAATACCTGCTAATGGTGAAAAGTCCAGGATAGTAGGAGTGAACTAGTGGAGAAGAGAGAGGAAAATAGCTCTGTATGATAAAGTTGAGAGTGTGGCCACCCAACGAGGAGCTGGCAGGAAGACCTGAGAAGAAGAGAAGAGAAAGTTCTGGAACCCCTCAGGAGCAGACTCGAGGCTAGACAGCCAGTGTCTCCCAGAGGCTGGAAGAAGACAGGGCATTAGAGGTGATGCTGGGCGGGCTATACCCCTCTGACTCCTTCAGAAGTTCAGCAAACATCGGCTACACTCAACAGCCTGTGTTTGCAGCTGGTTGGAGAATCAAGGGGAATGTGCCTGGGTTCTTCTGTAGACTCCACACAGGGCAGAGAAAAGAAATCATGCACAGGAGGAAAGATGCAGGGGAAGCAAGAATTCAGTGGAAATATACTGGACACCATCGAATTTAAAATGGTTAGAGGGCAACGACGTGGATGGAGCTAGAGTTTATTATGCTAAGTGAAATAAGTCGGTCAGAGAAAGACACATACCATATGATTTCATTCGTACGTGGAATTTAAGAAACAAAACAGATGAACATAGGGGAAGGGAAGGAAAACTAAAATAAGATAACAACAGAGAGGGAGGCAAACTAGAAGAGACTCTTCATGACAGAGAACAAACTGAGGGTTGCTGGGGGAGGGGATGGGCTAAATAGAGGATGGGCATTAAGGAGGGCACTTGTTATGATGAGCACTGGGTGTTGTATATAAGTGATAAATCACTAAATCCTACACCTGAAACCAATCTTCACTATATCTTAACTAACTTGAATTTAAATTAAAACTTGGAAGAATTAGTTGGTTTCTGCTCAGGTCACGATGTCCCAGTTTATGAGTTCAAGCCCCGCTTGAGATGTTCTCTCCCTTTCTCCCTCTCTCTCTGCCCCAACCCTCCTCATGAGCCCACGTGCTCTCTCTCTTTCTCTCAAAATAAATAAACTTCAAAAAAAAAAACTTGGAAGAATTAAAAATAATAATAATAGATAATTATAAATGGGGGCATCTGGGTGGGTCAGTCTGTTAAGTGTCTGACTCTTGATTTCAGCTCAGGTCCTGATCTCATGGTTTGTGAGATCAAACCCCATATCGGGCTCTACATTGACAGTGTGGAGCCTGCTTGGTATTCTCTCTCCCTCCCGCTCCTTTTCTCTGCCCCTGCCCACTCATGCTCTCTCTCTCCCTCTCAAAATAAATAAATAAATATATTTTTTTAAAAATAAAATAATAAAATGGGGGGGGGCATCTGGATGGCTCAATCTGCAGAGCATGTGACTCTTGATCTCAGGGTCGTGAGTTCAAGTGTGGCGTGGAGCCTACTTAAAAAAATAAAATGGTTAGAATGGTAAACTTTCTGTGTATTTTACCACATTTTTTTTAAAGAAGTAAAAATGGGGGCACCTGGGTGGCTCAGTTGGTTGAACGTCCGACTTTGGCTCAGATCATGGTCTCATGGTTCACGAGTCTGAGCCCCACATCGGGCTCTGTGCTGACAGCTCAGAGCCTGGAGCCTCCTTCAGATTCTGTGTCCCCTCCTCTCTCTGCCCCTCCCCTGCTCCTGCTCTGTCTCTCAAAAATAAATAAATGTTAAAAAATGAAAATAAAACACTTTAAATAAATAAATAAATAAATAAATAAATAAATAAATAAAATAAAGAAGTAAAAATGGGGCACCTGTCTAGTGCAATTGGTGGGGCATGAGACTCTTGAGCTCAGAGTTGTAAGCTCAAGCCCCACATTGGGTGCAGAGATTAGTTTAAAAAAAAAAAAAACTTAAAAAAAAAAAGAAGTAAAAATTATCTGCATGGTGGGGACAGGAGGAGAATTCAGAAGAAGTAGGAAACTGGAGCCCGAGCAATCCCCAGACGTGGGAGTAGAGCCTCACTAGATCTCCGATGGTCCATGCACTTGACTTGGGACCAGTTTTTCTTAAATGTTAAGGAGAAGGGTGATGCTACATGGCTCAAGTCAAGTTACTGTTACATTATAAAGAATTAATAAATACATCACTGTGATTGTTATGATGATTATCTATTCCATGGCTCCATTTCACCAGTATGGAGCAGACGAGAAACCTAATACCTTATCTCACTGATTCTAAGATTCCCGACTTTTCGCAGTTTAACCATCCTGAAACTGTGCACCTTACAAATACTAGTATAATACAGCTGGCAGCATTTTATCTTTTCTGTCGGTACATAAAATAGCAATGCTTCTTTTTTTTTTAAATATATTTTTAACAAGTTATTTACTTTTGAGAGACAGAGAACGAGCAGGGGAGGGGTAGAGAGAGAGAGGGAGACGCAGAATCCCAAGCAGGCTCCAGGCTCTGAGCTGTCAGCACAGAGCCCGAGACGGGGCTTGAACCCACGAACCGTGAGAGAGATCATGATCTGAGCCAAAGTCGGATGCTTAACCGACTGAGCCACCCAGGTGCCCCAAAATGGTGATGCTTCTTGAGGTGTCTGCGTAGCTCAGTCGGTTAAGCCTCCAACTCTTGATCTTGGCTCAGGTCATGATCTCACATTTTGTAAGTTCAAGCCCTGCTTCCGGCTTTGTGCTGACAGAGCGGAGCCTGCTCAGGATTCTCTGTCTCTCTTGCTGCCCCTCCCCCCGCCACACTCTTGCTCTCTCAAACTAAATAAACACTTTAAAAAAAAAATAGCGATGCTTCTTACAATCACTATTCTAGGTCTGTTTCTCTGCGTTCCTTCTCAGGGAAGTAAACTTGGACATGCCCTCAAATCCATATCCTCCGGAAGCACAGGGACGTTCTGACTGTGAAGTGCGATATTGGGGGCATTCAGTCCACTGAAAGCCAGCTGCCCTGACCACTTCTATTTTATTAAGTCCGACCCCAGCCCACAGAGGGCCTGCACAGCTGGGAAAGATGTGTCTGCAGAAGGAAATTAGTTTCTCAGATGTGCGATGTTTGCAGAGGAAGTGACACATGGTGTTTACTCCATGAGCCCTGCATCCTGCACTTACGAGTCGCCTGTGTCCCTCGAAGGACCACACGAGGACGCAGGGCCGGGGGACAGCCCATCTACGTGAAGGTAAAGGACAGTTAGCAATCACCTGGGAAATGCTCTGCCCTCCCTGTAAGGAAGTGCTCTCTCACTTAAGATCAGCAACCCCAGGCCTCTTCCTGAGCCACCTTGGAGCTCTGTGTCCGACTGCCTTTGAACCCTCCGTACCAGCTTGTGTTAACCTGGCCTGAGATCCTGACGAGGATCTCAGCAAGGCCCAGAAGGCTAAGTCTGAGCAGAGCCCTTGGAGGAAGGCAGCACGGTGTGGCAGCAAGAATCAGGGACAGGGGCAGCCAGATAAAATATCTGGGTGTCTTATACTTTTATTTGCTGGCAGCCTAATCTGGGGCAACCCAAGTACCATGAATCTCTGGACCCCCGTGGCCACCGGACACAGCCCCCTCCTCCCGGGACCAGTATGGAGGCTCCAGGCTTGGTGTTTCCCGAAGGGACAGCATTTCCCCCAACTTCCTCACACTTCTGTGGGACACTACCTGCAGGCCACTCACCTTCTGCTGTGAGCCTCACGACCTGCCTCTTTCAAACCAGAGGGTCCAGCTATGAGCCTGACAGGGCCGGCTGCAAGGGCATGTATGGTCAGCAGAAAGACATTCAGGTCCTAATCCCAGAACCTGTGAATATTACCTTCTAGGGAGAAAGGGAGTTGGCAGATATGATTAAGAATTTAGAGAATGTCCCGGATTATCCGGGGTGGGTCCTAAATGCAATCTTCCTATACCACAGTGGCAGCAGATTTGACGACAGAGGCAGTAGGAGGTGTGACAACAGAAACAGGAAGTGAGATGATGGAGGAAGGGGCCCGAGCCAAGGCGCACGGGGGGGGGGGGGGGGGGGGGGGGGGGTGCTCCACAAACTGGAAGGGGCAAGAAACGATTCTCCCCTCCAGCCCCAGGAGGGAGTGCGGTCCTGCCCAGAACTTGATTCCAGCCCAGAAAGAGAGAGAGAGAGAGAGAGACGCAGTTTCAGGGTTCTAGCCTCAAGAACTATGAGAAAACAAAGTTGAATCATTGTAAGCCACATGGTTTGTGGTAATTTGTTACGGGTCACACAGGGCCTGTGCTCAGAAGGGCCCCACCGTTGGTTGAACGGTCCGCGGGGACTATCTTAAAATTCCGATTTTTGAGCACATTTTCATTTTGCCCTGGGCCCCACAGTAGCCACTCCTGGGTTCTGATATACTTGCAGCTCTCACTCCAAACCTGCACGTCGCCCGGAGCATCAGTGTTACTCCAAAATGGGGCAGAAAGGCCTTGTTCTGGTATTAAAGCAACCCTCTCTCTTACAGGAGAGCGTGCAAATTTCACATGCATTTAAATAGTACAGTAGGAAAGTTTTTTTTTTTAACATCAGTATTTCTGTCTCTCCATCCAATGCAATCTACAATGTCATCACCTCCAGGAAGTTTTCGAGGATTGATCACACAGAACTGGTGGTGGAGTCAGCCTGCTCTCTATAGATCAAAAACTCCCTGGGCTCTCCAGCCTCCCTCACTGCTCCTGCTCCCTAAGACGCATAGCTCTGTTAGCATATTTGTGGCGCACACCCTGTCTGGGACTCAATGGTCAGCAATCCCAGTTGACCCAGCAATCCCTGGGTCAAAGTCGTAGCTTACTTAGTCAGCTGGTGTTTGAACAGGATTGCATGGGCTTTGGAGTCAGAGAGCTGAGAGTTTCAATCTTGCCCCACCAAGGACCAGGCACATAGTCTTTCGATCATTCAACTATGACCTGAGCCCCTGCTATGTGTCAAGCGTTGTTCTAGACGCAGGTGATAAAGGAGCACATCATGTTGTGTCTTTTCAATCTGGTATCATGGCCACCCCCTTATAGTCTCCTCTACAGAGGGAAAGCCAGGACCTTATCTCCCAGCATCTCCTCCCCTCTATGTTTCTGGCTTAGATACTATCAATGAGAGGTATGCAGAGGAGATTTGGAAGTCAAAAGAGAAGACATTTGCCTCTGGAGTGCTTGCAGGCAGATGGGGGACATCACGTTTACAGCAACTTCCGGATAAATGCCTGCAAATTACTTGTAGGTAGGTGAGCTAGCCAGCAGCTGCTTTCTGGAAAGTTCTTTAAGATTCACAGCAGCTTCTGGGCAGGCTCTTAATTTTCCGGGGTGCCTGGGTCGCTCAGTCGGTTGAGCATCCGACTTCGGCTCAGGTCACGATCTCACAGTTCATGAGTTCAAGCTCCACGTTGAGAACAGAGAGCCCGCTTCGGATCCTCTGTCCCAGCCCCATCTCTGCCCCTACCCCACCCCCTCTCTCAAAAATAAATATTTAAAAAAATTGTTTTTGATTACTTTCCTTGTCACAACAGATTGAGATACTTGACAACCAATTCCAACATTTCTCGAAATTCACGGTGGGCTCTAGGTGAGCTCTTGAGAACCACCCACTTTCCTGTGGCAAGCTGAGACCACCAATGCCTCCATGGTCTTGACACCCTATGGGCCTCCCTACAGTGGTGTGAGCCTCTAATCCCATGAATTAAAACCCTTCACATGTGGAATCTAGAGCACGGCCCCTGTTTTCCTGAGTAAGCCATAGCTGAAACCAACAGCCCACAAATCAAAGCTCCTGTCCTCCAAAGAGCCTGTATTTCCAGTGGACCGAGGCAGAACATAGACAATCAAAGGAATAAATAAAAGTTACTTTGGTTAAGGTGGTCAAAGGGGCCCTCTCTGAAAAGGTGACTTTTGAGCTGACTCCTAAATGATCCAAAGGAGGCAGCCATGGGAAAGGCAGGGAGAACTTTCCAGACAAGGGCAACAGTGAGTCAAAAGGCCCCAACGAGAGAATGAAGGTGGCATATCCAAGAAATAGCAAGAGGCCTTCGCTGTTAACCGGACTAGAGAAGAACACCCCTCCCACCTCCGAGGTACCACTACTGTCTAATCTCTACTTCGAGAACCTGTGACTGCAGTGATCTTTCTCAGCCTTCTGTTTACTGGACTATTGTCCGTCTTCCCTTATTATGATATAAGCCCATGTGCTCAGGGCCTTGACTTGTTGAACACTCTGTCCCCGTGCCCAGGCCAATATGCGAAGGGCAGGGTGTTTAATGGCTGGGGAATGACCCAGCAAATGAATAAAGCATATAAATGTCATCACGGAGGTATGTCCAATGAGTGTCGAGGAGGGAACATTAACCCTGCGCGGGCTGAGCAGTGGACTCTGAAGGTTTCTTCCTGACGATCTTTGAGTGCTACTCTAATGCAAGACAAGTAGGCCCAGGTGAGCCACAAAAGAGGCCTTTGATTTTGTACTTCTGGCCGTGTTTATCCAAGTGCCATGTGCAGTTTGGCTCAGTCTGACACAGACATTCTCCAGGGCGTTAAGTGAGAAAGGAGTTTCAAGGCTAATTATTACTTGCTGTCATACAACACAGTTCCCCCTGTAAATAGAAACCGGCTAAGCTTCAAATCCAGGAAGGTCTCCAGGTGTGTGGGGAGAAGAGGTTTCACGGGGAAGACCTCTATATTTGCCTTCGCTTGGACACATAGACAGACAGACTTTTTTTTTTTTAAAGCCTGAAACGTTTGTCCAGTTATGTTGCCATGGTGACACCCAAGGATGAGAACAAAAGATGTGGCAACTAAAATCAATTGGCCACAGTCAAGTTGCTAAGGCCTCGTGGTCCTTCCTTCCCTTCCCCTCTCTGCTTCTCCGACCTTGGGCTCCCATGATAATTGAGGCACAGAGGAAGTGTTTGGTAGCCAAAGTAAAGCGACCTTTTTAAAACACAAATCTGGGGCGCCTGGGTGGCGCAGTCGGTTAAGCGTCCGACTTCAGCTCAGGTCACGATCTTGCGGTCCGTGAGTTCGAGCCCCGCGTCGGGCTCTGGGCTGATGGCTCAGAGCCTGGAGCCTGTTTCCGATTCTGTGTCTCCCTCTCTCTCTGCCCTTCCCCCGTTCATGCTCTGTCTCTCTCTGTCCAAAAAATAAATAAACGTTGATAAAACACAAATCTGATCATGTCGGTCCCCTGCGCTAAACCAGTCAGGGCTTCTCTGTTTGCCACTTGACTAAAACCCTAACCCCTTATTGTGGTCTACTAGGCTCTCTATGAGCCTCCCTGCTGATCATAGAATTTTACTGTCCCTTGGGCCTCTGCCAACAAGGGGTATCAACAAGCCAAGGGCTCTCCCTCCTCGATACCTTGGTACATGCTCTTCCCCAGTTGCCTGGTCATTCTAGGTATTTGTCACCTCCTGGTGTCCGTCACCTCCCAGCGACCTCCCTGACTACCCTATGTGAAGTGGCTCACCCTAAATATTCCCTCCCAGGACTCCATGGTATTCCTTTCTAGCCCTGCCTCCAGTGTATATTTGTACATTTATTCACCATCTGTCTCTCCCACTTAATTAGAAACTCTTTAATGGCAGTCTGTTTGTTCACTCTTATAATCCATTGCCCAGCCCAATGCCTGGCATGCAGTAGGCACTCAATAAACATTTGCAGTGAATTATTTAGCAGCCATCTCCACCCTGAGGGAAGGAAGGAGACCAAGCAGCACATTTCCTAACCCAAGGGGGTGGGAGAGAGTAGGGAAGTGGGGGTACCCAAGGACCTTCAGGGAGTCTCAGCTCAGCTCATGCTGAGAAGATCAAGGAAGATGGCCAGCATGTGGCCCCAGTCCCTGGGGAGGCTCCTGCTGTCACACCCTGGGACAGACCTCTCCCTCTTTGTCCCTCCCTGGTTGCTCTCTAGAATTGGGGAGCAGTTGCCTATAGGTGGGACCATGAAGAACTCACTTGCAGGTTGAATTACTGGCGCTTGGGAAGGCCAGTCATTCCTCAGAGCATCTTTTTTCATCTTAATAATAATCGTCACTGGCTTTTATCAGCATACCTTCTCTGCCAGAAATTGTGCTGAGAGCCCTTTACAAGTATCATCTCATTTAGCCCTTGCAAAAGTCCTATGAAGTTGAGGTTACTCTCCATTTTTCAGATGAAGGTGATAAGTCTTAGAGAGGTTAGGGAAATTGCCCAAAGTCACAGGGCCACTAAACCTGAAGAGCTTGACCTCTTAACCATTAAGTAAGACCGCTATTTCCTCTCCAACCATCCTTCCACATCCCCATCAGGCTGAGAAAAACCTGAGGTCCCGTCAGCAGGCATGAGGATTAGTCAGGGGCATAGGGCTGGGGGCACAACTGAAGAAGCTGGGTGTTTGGCCTTACTGAGAGGAGGTCTATAATTCTGTGGGAGAGTATGGGGATGAATTAGGATGATTAGAAGTATAATAAGCGGGGCGCCTGGGTGGCGCAGTCAGTTAAGCGTCCGACTTCAGCCAGGTCACGATCTCGCGGTCTGTGAGGTCTGTGAGTTCGAGCCCCGCGTCGGGCTCTGGGCTGATGGCTCGGAGCCTGGAGCCTGTTTCCGATTCTGTGTGTCCCTCTCTCTCTGCCCCTCCCCCGTTCATGCTCTGTCTCTCTCTGTCCCAAAAATAAAATAAAACGTTGAAAAAAAAATTTTTTTTAATAAATAAATAAATAAGAAGTATAATAAGCAAACTAGAGAATACTTCTTAAAGGCTGAAAGTATTAGGTATTCATGGTAGCTGCCACAACAGACAGGTCTTGAAATCCCAGTGGCTGACGCTGGTTGTTGGCTCCCCTCCAAGAGGTGACTCCGGAGCCCAGGCTGCTTCCATCTTGCAAGTCCACCCTTGGAGTCCTTCCCCTCCCCCCCCCCAAGCCTCCTGGAGGGGGAGAGCCACAGTGTGCAGAAGGCTTTGGGCTGCGTCGGCCTGAAAGGGCCATATCCTGTCCTCTTGCATTTTTGTTGGCCAGAATGTGGTCACATGGTCTCAGTTGAACTGCAAAGGAGGCTGGGAAACGTAAACTCCTTTGTTCCCCAGAATGGAAAACAGTAGGGTGAACACAACGTTGTTTCTACCATGTTGTGTAAGAAGTAAAATGTAATCATTGCAAATAATCCAGTTAAAAAATGGGCAGAAGACATGAATAGACGCTTTTCCAAAGAAGACACCAGAGGGCTAACAGACACATGGAAAGATGATCGGTATCACTCATCATCAGGGAAATACAAATCAAAACCACAGTGAGAGATCACCTCACACCGGTCAGAATGGCTAAAATTAGCAACACAGGAGACAACAGGTGTGGTGAGGATGCAAAGAAAGGGGAACCTTCTTACACTCTTGGGAATGCCAACTGGTGCGGTCACTCTGGAAAACCAGTGTGGAGGTTCCTCAAAAAGTTAAAAGCAGAACTACTCTACCATCCAGCAATTGCACTACTAGGTATTCACCAAAGGGTACAAAAATACTGATTCAAAGGGATACATGCACTCCAATGTTTCTAGCAGCATTATCAACAGTAGCTAAATTATGAAAACAGCCCAAATGTTCATTGACTGATGAATAAAGAAGATGTGGGGGGTGTGTGTGTGTGTGTGTGTGTGTGTGTGTGTGTGTGTGATGGAATATTACTCAGCCATCAAAAAGAATGAAGTCTTGCCATTTACAATGACATGGCTGGGAGCTAGAGCTAAGATTTCACTCATGTGTGGTATTTAAGAAACAAAACAAATGAACATGGGGGGAAAAAAGAGAGGCAAACTGGGGTGCCTGAGTGGCTGAGTCGGTTAAGCGTCCGACTCTTGGTTTTGGCTCAGGTCATGATCTCACAGTTCCTGAGATCAAGCCCTGCATCGGACTGTGTACCAACAATGCAGAGTCTGCTTGAGATTCTCTCTCTCTCCCTCTCTCTCTGCTCCTCCCCACTCACGTTGTCTCTGTCTCGTTCAAGTGTTGATGCAAGAGTTGAATCGCTAAATTCTACACCTGAAACTAATATTGCACTGTATGTTAACTAACTGGAATTTAAATAAAAACCCGAAGGAAAGAAAATTAAAAAAAAAAATCATCATTTTACCTCCTGTGATCCTGCCATGGACAATATTTACATAGTCATATATAGGCAAACACTGGATGTTGGTTCAATCAAAAGTCATAATATAACTACATTAGTAGCCTGAAGAGAGCAGAAGTGAATGCATGGGGAGTTTCCAGGGCTGGGGAAAAAGTGACATTCTTTTTAGCAGGGGGTCAGTAGATAACATAAAAAAAAATGTTAATCAAGAAATAGCATTATGAACAGGTTATTTAGAAATATGATAGAAAACACAAAAGGAAGGTTTGAAGAGCTTAAACAGTTTGACTCTAGGAAGGTGGCTTCAGAGGTAAAGGGTGTAATACTGTCTTATTTTAATTTTTCAATCAGGTACTCGTTTTGCCCCGATAAAAATTAATTTTAAAAAGGAAAACAAAGATGGGGCGCCTGGGTGGCTCAGTCGGTTGACCATCCAAATTCGGCTCAGGTCATGATCTCACAGTTGATAAGTTCGAGCCCCGCGTCGGGCTCTGCGCTGATGGCTCAGAGCCTGGAGCCTGCTTCGGATTCTGTGTCTCTCTCTCTCTCTGCCCCTCCCCCGCCCATGCTCTGCCTCCCTCTGTCTCTCAAAAATAAATAAAAATGTTTTTTAAAAAACTTTTTTTTTAATTTTTTTTTAACGTTTATTTATTTTTGAGACAGAGAGAGACAGAGCATGAATGGGGAAGGGTCAGAGAGAGAGGGAGACACAGAATCCGAAACAGGCTCCAGGCTCTGAGCGGTCGGCACAGAGCCCGACGCGGGGCTCAAACTCACGGACCGCAAGATCGTGACCTGAGCCGAAGTTGGCAGCTTAACCGACTGAGCCACCGAGGCGCCCCTAAAAAAACTTTTTAAGGAAACAAAGAAAGGTAACATCATTGCTTCCCTAGTGAGCAAAAGGCAAGGGCACACACCAGATTTGACATGTGGCAGAAGCACAGAGCAGAAACCCAGATGCATTGAGCCCAGCCAAACGCACATGTGCCCCGGCTTTTGCCACCCCTTGGAGAGGTATGTGTGGGCAGGGCTCAGTGGACACACTTCAGGCTGTGCTCTTAGGGAGAGACCCCAGAAAGTGTGAGGTTAGCTAGATTAAGCTGTGGATGCCCCCAAGTCTCGGTGGCTTCACCCAAATTCCTTTGTGGCTCGTGCGCCCGTCCTGGGAGAGCTGGGGGCACGGCGGCGCTCTGCCCAGCTCAGGCACTCGGGGATGGGGTGGGAGGAGGCCTCTCCATCCTAGAGCTGCCCCCTGGGTAACACACAGTCTCCTCAGTTGTCTCTCCCAGGAAAGGAGCTGAAGGGTGGTTTGCCTGCTCCCCAGTACTTCAGCCCACAAGTTACACACATGCTTTCCTCTCACAGCCCGCTGGCCAGAGCCCCACCCAACTGAAATACAACCCTCTGGGCACCCAGAGGGGAGGAAAATTGGACGTTGGTGCACACGGATAGTGTCTACACAGATCCTAATTTTCTGTCACCGGGGAAATTTTAGAGGAGTTGGAGGAGGCGGGGACTCCTTGACTGGGTTGGAAGATTCGGGGTTTTACACTCAGGGTCACAGCCTTCGACGAGGGTCAGGCTGTGGACACACGAGTGGGCCCCTCCCCTCCACAATACCGGAGTCGGTGACCCGCCTTCGGAACCCACTATAGCATGAAATGGGTTAATATTTCAAAGCACTAGGGAAATGGAGGAGAAAGTCCATCAGGCTCGAACGTTCCATCCATTCCCTGCCTCTAAGGAGAACCTCGTCAAACCAACCCTAAAGAGCATAAGCCAAAGGATAAACGAAAATTTGACACGATTTTCAACCACAGCAGAGCTCCCTCTCAGGACCCACCAGGTCCCTTCAAACTCAACTTCCCTTTCATTTCTTCCAGAGACAGCGTGAGGCCTCTGACCCAATCCCCTTATCATCAAGCACCCTCGTCTCACTGCCCCACTGGCCTGGATACACAGAATCTCCACTGGCCTGGGGAAGGGGGCATAGTCTAGCTATTTCTCCAGGTTTGGGATATGCAAAAGCTATTTTTATCAAATTGGCTCCAGGATTTCAAGTCAAGGAAACCTTCGGTACTGGTCTGTTTCCATCAATGTAAAGATGATCCCTAGGGCCACGAAAGTGTCTGAGAGACGTAAGCAGTAATGACAACAATAACAGGAACCAACATTTATTGAGTGCGTCAATCCCAGGGTGGTTTACTTGTTTTAACTCCTTTTGTTCTCCCCACAGCCCAGAGAGGCAGGAATTGTCACCCACTCCCCCATTTTATTAAGGATGAAAGAGACTTAGTGATTTCCCTGGTACGCAGAGCCAGTAAGTAGAAAGGCCGGGATATGAACCCGTGCGGTCTTGCACGGAGTCCAGGCTGAGGAGCTTTACAAAATTTAGGTTCGAATCCTGGCTCTGCCGGTTCACATACATTGTGGCCTTAAGAAAATCACCCATCGTAAACGGTTTCCTGCTATGTTACTGTGAACGTATTGACTATTGAAGCATGGTAAAAATAAATAAGTAAATAATCACTTAATCTTTTTTTTTTTAATGTTTATTTTTGAGAGAGAGAGACACACACACAGAGTGGGGGGAGGAACAGAGAGAGACGGAGACACAGAATCCGTCAGCACAGAGCCCGACGCGGGGCTAGAACTCACGAACCGTGAGATCATGACCTGAGCCGAAGTCCGGCGCTTGACCGACGGAGCCACCCAGGCGCCCCGAAAATCATTTATCTTTGAGCCCCCGTTTCTACTAAAATGTAGGTGCTAATATCTACTTCTCCAGAGGTTGTTGAAAGTTAAATGGAATGCCCTTTGTAAATTTCTCAGCACAAGAGACTGGCGCACGGGGATGCCTTCTTAGCTGCCCTAGACTAGAGTTCTCGATCTCTTTTTGGCGATGCTCCCCCAGCCCCCAGCCCAACCATGGTTTTCATCCACGAAGTAGAGATCAGCACAGTCACGCACGGTAAGACCACATAGTAGGTGCTAGAATACTTTTGTCTTCCCTCACCCCTCTGACTACTAGGCATTTGGGTCATTTCCAGGTTCACACTGCTATAAACACTTGGCCTCACATGTTTTGCCCAGGCCTGTGCAAAAGGTGCCAGGCCTCTGGCATCTCGCCCCACCTTCTGAGTCAGACCCGTGGAGGTGCCGAAGGGGGCCTGGCTGAGAAGCGCCTCCTGGCACAGCCCTCGCCCTCGACTGGAAAAAGCAGAGAAGGCACAGCTGTCTGCCACTGCCCCGCACTAGCTGGGGCCCCGCCTGCCTGTGTCTGCGAAACATCACCCTGAACGAGAAGCTGCCTGATAAAAATGAGTCCAAGCAAAATTCATTTTTATTTTCCCACATCCACTTTTAGTCATTAGCTCAGCTTTCACACCCCACAGCCATCAGCCAGCTCAGTGGACGCCAGCCATCACCCTCCCAGAGCCACGGCCAGACCAAAAGCTTACTGCCTCCAGAGGCCCAAGTGCCCCACACCCCCTTTTTGCCTTTGAACTTAAGACTTATGAAGGACCAGAGGTTCCCAGGGCCAAGGATTCAAACGAAATTCTGAACCCTAAATGAGAAAGAACCAAACCGATTCTCTGACCCTGAAAGGAAAATCCAAAGACACTTCTTCTCCTGAACCATGAATCACATCCAAGTTTTTTGCAGTGAAAAAAAATTTTTTTTTACTCTGTATTTTATTTTTGAGAGAGAGAGAGAGAGAGAGAGAGCACATGCACGTGTGAGCAGGGGAGGGGCA
Organism: Prionailurus viverrinus; assembly: GCF_022837055.1. Classification (NCBI taxonomy): domain Eukaryota; kingdom Metazoa; phylum Chordata; class Mammalia; order Carnivora; family Felidae; genus Prionailurus; species Prionailurus viverrinus. The sequence goes on from NC_062574.1 coordinate 19,665,785, forward strand.
GAGAGGGAGGGGGACAGAGGATCCGAAGCAGGCTCTGCGCTTACAGCAGTGAGCCTGATGTGGGGCTTGAACTCATGAACTGTGGGATCATGACCTGAGCCTGAGCCGGAGGCTTAACTGACTGAGCCACCCAAGGGCCCCTCGATGAAAAACTGTGACCCACACTGCAGGCTTTGGGGTCAGCAAAAACTGAGCCTGTTTCCCTATCTGTAGAATAAGGTTACAGGTTACTTCCCTTAGTCCCTTCAGGCTGCTATAACAAAAATGCCGTAAACTAAGTAAGTGGCTTGAAAAACCAAAATTTCTCTCTCACAGTTCTGCAAGCTGGGAAGTTCAAGATCAAGGTGCAGATCTTCCTGGCAACTTCCTACTGTGTCCTCAAAGGGTGGAAGGGGTGCGAGGGGTGAGGGAGCTCCCTAGGGTCTTTTTTTTTTTTAATTTTTTTTTAACCTTTATTTATTTTTGAGACAGAGAGAGACAAAGCATGAACAGGGAGGGGCAGAGAGAGAGGGAGACAGAATCGGAAGCAGGCTCCAGGCTCTGAGCCATCAGCCCAGAGCCCAATGCAGGGCTCGAACTCACGGACCTCGAGATTGTGACCTGAGCTGAAGTCGGATGCTTAACGGACTGAGCCACCCAGGCACCCCCCTAGGGTCTTTTTAATAAGGACACTAATCCTTTTCATGAGGGCTCTACCCTCATGACTTAATATCACCTCTCAAGGGCCCCACCTCCTAAGCCCATCACAATGGGGTTAGGATTTCCACCTATGAACGGCGGTGGGTGGGGGGGACACAAACATTCAGCCCACGACAGTTCCTTCATAGGTGTCTGCAGAGGTTAAGATGAGCAACACCTGTGCAGTCCCTGGCAGGTCCCTGACTCAGAATTAGCCGTCAGCCTTCCCCCCGAATTCCCTTTTGTGTGGGAGGCAGTGTGGGAGTGAGAGGACCATGGCTTTGCATGGAGAGAAACTCTTGCTGACTCTTCCTTCTATTGGACCTCTGTTCTCTCCCATGGAAGGTGGGATGATAACTTTCTCTGAGGGTCTCCTCGAGAATAAAGCAAGTTAGGTTCTGAGCTTCTCTGCCCCCATCAAGGAGCTTAAGTCCCAGGGGGCCGTCCCAGATGGGCTCAGTTACAAGTGGGATGAGGGTCTGGTTGGTGTGTGAGGGCTTCTCCCCTCCCCCAGTTGGAGGGTCCCCTGGGATAACACTGCACTTACCGAACCCAGCCCCCTCCCCTGCCCTGCTCACCCAGTTCTAGCCAAGGGGCTGGCAGAGAGTGCCCAGCTCTCCCCACCCCACTCAGCGTCACACTCTGCTACAGGGGTACCAACTCTGATGAGTCCCCAAACGTCTTACAGAATCTGGGGGGACGGGGCGCTGGGTGGCTCCATCAGTTAAGCGTCAGACTTTGGCTCAGGTCGTGATCTCACGGTTCGTGGGTTCGAGCCCTGCATCGCGCCGACAGCTCAGAGCCTGGAGCCTGCTTTGGATTCTGTCTCCCTCTCTGTCTGTCCCTCCCCCATGCACACACTGTCTCTCTCTGTCTCAAAAATAAATAAAATATTTAAAAAAAAAATTTTTTTTAAGAATTTGGAAAGGAATCTGCCATCCCAGTTTTCATTCAAATCAAGAGTGAGCCAGGAGCCAAATCTGAGGGACAGTAGCCACACAGCACTCAAAATTGCTGTGCCCCCCCTCCCCCCCCAAGGAGTATCATGACCACATTAAGCTGTCAGGGCTGGTTCCTGATGCTTCCTTCAGATGAATTCTCTCCCCAGAGACCTTCCACCAGTTCACCAGACACATTTGAACTCTTTGGCACAAGACGGGACCAACCAGCACAACTGGTTTCCTGCACCATCACCAGAGAAACTTCCAAATCGAGTGACCTGAAGCACATTTGGAACGCCTCAATGTTCTGTAAGCTAAACTTGAACTAGTCTCTAGATGGGTGTGACAGTTTGGAGACAGAAAAAGGAATCCTTTCAATGTTTTAAAGCAAATTTTTTCTTTTAAAAAAATCATTAAAATTATAAGACAATTAGAAACATGAGCATCTAGGGGCGCCTGGGTGGCTCAGTCGGTTAAGCATACGACTTCAGCTCAAGTCACAATCTTGCAGTTCACAGGTTCGAGCCCCACACTCTGTGCTGACAACTCAGAACCCGGAGCCTGCTCCAGATTCTGGGTCTCCCTCTCTCTCTGCCGCTCCCCTGCTCTCTCTCTCTCTCAAAAATAAATAAACATCTTTTTTAAAAGGTCATTATTGAACAAACTGAGGGTTGCCAGAGGGAGGGAGGCCGAGGGGCGAAATGGGGGGGAGGGGAGTGGGAAATACAGGCTTCCAGGTATGGAATAAGCCGTGGGAGTAAAAGGCACAGCGTAAGGAATATAGTCAATGATATTGCAATGATACACTTGTGGTGAACCGAGTATAATGTATAGATTTGTTGAATCAGTGTGTTGTACACCTGAAACTAATGTAACATTCTATGTCAAGTATACTCATTTTTTTTAATTAAATGTTTAAGAAAAATCATAAGGAGGAGATAATACATTTACAGTACTGTACTGTATCGGAAAGAATCTGCATACAAGCGGACTCATGCCGTTCAAACCTGTGTCATTCGGGGCGCCTGGGTGGCTCAGTCGGTTGAGCGGCCGACTTCGGCTCAGGTCAGGATCTCGCGGTCCGTGAGTTTGAGCCCTGCGTCGGGCTCTGTGCTGACAGCTCAGAGCCTGGAGCCTGTTTCAGATTCTGTGTCTCCCTCTCTCTGACCCTCCCCTGTTCATGCTCTGTCTCTCTCTGTCTCAAAAATAAATAAACGTTAAAAAAAATTTTTTTTTAATTCAAATCAGAAAATTGACCACATAGTAAGCCTGAAATTACATCTTTTTAAATCTGAAAAAGTAGCAATAGAACAGAAAACATTTTCTGTCACAGTAATAAGAATAATAGCAATTAAAATTGACATTAACAACAGAAAACAAAATTTCATCCAGAAATCTTTCAACTTTTTTTTTTTTTTTAAATAATTCTCGGATAAAAAATGAAACAGGAATTTTACCTCCAGTCAAGAGAGCGAAACAGAGACAGGATTTACTTTCCCCCTAAAACAACCAAAACACGAGCGTTCCAAGATACTGGACGTCAGTAACAAAGGACAATGTTCCCCGAGGAGCCGTGTCCAGGCCAGAGGGCCAGAGGGGGACTGGGCAGGGCCAGGCAGCCTCCCTGAGTTGAAGAGACCACAGTAGCTAGACTTCACAGGACAGAGTGCCAGAGAGAGCTGTACAAGGAAAAACCTCCAAAGATGTCAAATATCTCTTGACTCCACCTGCCCCTCTCATCCTCGTTGGCCCTACATGAGCTCAGACCATTCTCGTGAAGATTCCTGCAACGCTCCTTCCTGCAAACTCATCACACTGTGCGAACACAACTGATAGGCAAACCCTTCGGTAGCCGCTCACGGCCATCAGGGCGCACAGCTCCTCCATACTTCACCCAATGAAGCTTCTTGGGATGTGGCTCCTGCCCGTCCTTTCCTCTTCTCCCTTATCCGCCTCCCACACCACACTTCACCCTCCAGCCAGTCCCCTGAATGTACTCACTCTTGCCCCTGGCCTTGGCACACCCGGTTTCCTCTACTTACATTTCCACCCCTCCTCCCCTTTGTCTGACTAATTCTTCTGGCTATCTCCTTACGGCTACTTCCTCTGGGAAACTTCCCCTGGCCCCACAAGACTACCCCTCCTGGGGGCTCCCCTAGTTCCTGCCAATGCATTAAAAATGTGTGTCTGAAGAGACTGTCTTTTTTCCATCGGATACTCTTTCTTGCTTTGCCGAAGATGAGTTCGCCATACGTTTGTGGGTCCCTTTCTGGGGTCTCTATGCTATTCCATTGGTCTATGTGTCTGTTTTTGTGCCAGTACCAGACTGTCTTGATGATTACAGCTTTGTAGTACAGGCTATAAAGTCCAGGATGGTGATGCCTCCAGCTTTGGTTTTCTTTTCCTTTTTTTTTTTTTAATTTTTTTTAACATTTATTTATTATCGAGAGACAGAAAGACACAGATCGTGAGCAGTGAGGGGCAGAAAGAGAGGGAGACACAGAATCCGAAGCAGGCTCCAGGCTCTGAGCTGTCAGCACAGAGCCCGACATGGGGCTCGAACGCACAAACCGCGAGATCATGCCATGAGCCGAAGTTGGACGCCCAACCGACTGAGCCACCCAGGCACCCCTGGTTTTCTTTTGCAACATTACTTTGGCTATTGGGGGTCTTTGGTGGCTCCATACAAATTTTAGGATTGTTTCTTCTAGTTCTGAGAAGAATGCTGGTGCTATTTTGATTGGGACTGCGTTGAATATGTAGATCGCTTTGGGTAGTATCGACATTTTAACAATATTTGTTCTTCCTATCCAGGAGCATGGAATCATTTTCCATTTTTTTGTGTCTTCTTCAATTTCTTTCATAAGCTTTCTATAGTTTTCAATGTATAGATTTTTCACCTCTTTGGTTAGATTTATTCCTAGGTATTTTATGGTTTGGGGTGCAATTGTAAATGGGATCAATTCCTTGGCATCTTTTTCTGTTGCTTCATTATCGGTGTATAGAAATGCAACTGATTTCTGTACGTTGATTCTATATCCTGCGACTTTGCTGAATTCACGTACCAGTTCTAGCAGTTTTTCGGTGGAGTCTTTTGGGTTTTCCATGTAGAGTGTCATGTCGTGGGGGTGAGAAAAATGGGAGACGGGCATGGAGGAGGGCATTTGTTGGGATGAGCACTGGGTGTTGTATGTAAGTAATGAATCACAGGAATCTGCTCCTGAAGTCATGACTACACTGTATATACTATATGATAGCTAATGTGACAAATTATTTTTTTTTTTTAATGTGTGTCTGTCCATCTTCCCCAGGGAGTTTCCTGAGAGAAAGACTTGACTTTATTCCCTGCTGGGCTCCCAGCACCTAGCACGTAGTAGGCGCTCAATAAATCCTTCTCCAATTATCAACCACCTTGATAAATGGACAACAGTCACACAGCTATCTTACAGCAGTCAGCACATGATCTGTCTCCCTCCAAAGCCCCCATTCTTTCATTTTTTTAAGTTTTTATTTATTTATTTTGAGAGAGAGAGAGAGAGAGAGAGAACATGCCTGCATGAGGGAGGAGCAAAGAGACAGAGAGAGAGAATCCCAAGCAAACTCTGAGATCATGACCCAAGTGGGGATCAAGATTCAGATGCCTAGAGGTGCCTGGGTGGCTCAGTCGGTTAGGCGTCCGACTTCAGCTCAGATCGTGATCTCACAGTTTGTGAGTTCGAGCCCTGCGTCGGGCTCTGTGCTGACAGCTCAGAGCCTGGAACCTCTTCGGATTCTGTGTCTCCCGCTCTCTGACCCTCCCCCACTCACACTCTGTCTCTCTCTCAAGAATAAGTAAACACTAAAAATAATAATAATAAGCGTTTAAAGAGTCAGATGCCTAACCAAATGAGCCACCCAGGCGCCCCCATTCTTCCATTTCTCTGGAACACTTGAGAAGGACTCGAGAGAAGTTAATGGACTGACAGCCTTTGGAAGGTTACCTTCAGTCTATGTTAACTTTTTTTTTTTTTTCAACTTTCTTTAAGAAGAATTTTAAGGCGGCCTCCTCCTTCATTCCCATAAAACATGGTTTCTAACCTTGGCTATACTCTGGAATCTTCTGGGGAGTTCTAAAAAATACCAATGCCTGGGTCTTACCCCCAGATGTTCTTTTCTTTTTTTTTTTTTTTCAATGTTTTTATTTATTTTGGGGACAGAGAGAGACAGAGCACGAACGGGGGAGGGGCAGAGAGAGAGGGAGACACAGAATCGGAAACAGGCTCCAGGCTCTGAGCCATCAGCCCAGAGCCCGACGCGTTACCCCCAGATGTTCTAATTTGATGGTCTGGAATATAGCCTGGGCTCCCTCAAGTGATTCTATCAGCTGGCAAGGCTGATGACTACCCTAAGGGTTATGTTCCCTTTTCAGCATGGCTTCTATTTATTCTTCAAAACCCAGGGCAAATGTCAGCTCACAGGGCCCAGCACGTAGAAAGTGCTCAACAGAAATTCACTGAATTAACAAATTCATGGAGGAGTGAATTTCTAAATTGGACATTCTCTCCGAGATAGAAAAATCCCAGGCAGGGCCGCCCAGGTGGCTTAGTTGGTTGAGTGAATGACTCTTGATTTTGGCTCAGGTCATGATCCCAGGATCATGAGCCCATGTAGGGCTCTGTGTTCAGTATGGAGCCTGCTTGAGATTCTCTCTCTCTCTCTCTCTCTCTCTCTCTCTCTCTGCCCCTCCCGATTTGTGTGTGTGTGCGCGTGCACACCGAGTGCTTTTGCACACGCGTGCTCTCTCTCACGCGCTCTCAACAAAAAAGAAAAAAGGGAAAATCCCAGGCAGAGACAGCATTAGCATGCAGGAAGCGACAGAATAATTGTCCCCCTAAACCAACTGGAAGGAGGTGGCACTCAGAAGAAGAACAAGACGCGAGGTAATTGCTCCCCCAGAAATGATGGCAACAAAGCCAAAGAGATGCACGATCATTAAAGTTTTCTGTTGAGCTGATGGACCAGTTACGAAAAATCCCGAATAAATAATAAAATGATGGCCTGGAGAGAGCCTCTGGCAAGGAGGGCTCCTGCAGCCGTTTGTAAAAGTAGAAGCACAGGTTTACTGGATCTGGCAGGTAGAGGAAATCCTGACTCTCAGAGCTGAGGCTGTGAGAAAGGCTGTCCTTCCACGTGTCACTGGAGGTGTGTGCCTGCTTTGGCACTGCTCACTCCCCTGCCCGCGGGCGGTCACGTTGCAGGGGCCTCACCCCCGGCCACCCACTAGAAACAACTATGAAGCTTTAAGTATCCAGGCCCAGCCTCTCCACCCCCTTACCCTGTATGGGTTCCGACTTCACTGATCTTGGGTGGGGGCCTGGTCACGGGGAGTTTAAAAGCCCCACCGCCACCCCGCTGGGCGACTCCAATGCACAGCTAGAAGTGAGAAACGCTGATGTACCGGAAACTGATGAGAAACTGATGATGTGACCGGAAGGGCTCTGAACCCCACCCACCCCACCCCCACCACCTTCCCCGCACTGGGCTAGCATACCTGCCAGGTGGCAGAAGGGCCATAGTTGGAGGTCCTCACAGCAGTTCTCAGCCCAAAGTAATTACCAGAACCATCTGGGGTGCCTTTAAGGAAAACAAAGAGTGGGGTCCCGTCCCAGAGCATTTTAACGCTCCCAGGTGATTCTAAGGAGCAGCCAGGACTGAGACCCACTGGGTGAAAGCGAGGCTTCCTCCAACTTGTGCAAGAGTGAGATGCATGGGGGCGGGGCAGGGGGTGATGGGGGGGGGGGTTTGTGAAACATACCAGATCCTGCCCCAAGGAGTCCACAACTGGTCTGGGCTGGCTCCAGGATGACGCCCTTTTAACAAGCACCTATTTTTAACAAATAACGCCCTGCTGGTTGCAGGCTTTAAACTTGCTGGATCACAAGGATTTCCTAGGACACGTGAAACGGATTCCAGATCCCATTCTAGATGCAATGAACGTGAATCGCTAGGAGAGGAACCCAAGAATCGTGTATAACAAGCAAGCCAGCTGATTCTGGGATCAGGCGTATATGGAAAAACTAAACCCTGAGAAGCCACCTAAAATTAAAGAAGAGATAAATGAGTCGTTATGGTTTCCCACTGTCAAAGGGATCTGAGTTCAGTCAGTCAGCCAATAAACCTTTTCTACACATCTGCTCTACAACAAAGATTGCTAAGATCGAGATATAAGCCTCCACCGTTTTTCCATCTACGGGGGCAGATCCTTCTCACCCAGAAGACCATCTCCAGTTTCTCCCCCAAGACCCCAAGCCTCCCACTACTCTCTTTATCCTTCAAGACCTGCTCTGAGTTGGGACGCCTGGGTGGCTTAGTCAGTTAGTCATCGGACTCTGGATTTCAGCTCACGTCATGATTTTGTGGTTCCTGGGTTCAAGCCCTGAATCACACTCTGGACTGACACTGTGAAACCTGCTTGGGATTCTCTGTCTCCCTCTCCCCAGCTCGCCCTATGTCTCTCTCTCAGAATAAATAAATAAACTTTAAAAAGGCAGGCAAGCGCCCGGATGGCTCTGTCAGTTGAGCATCTGACTTCAGTTCAGGTCATCTTGCTTGGGAGTTCGAGCCCCGCATCGGGCTTGCTGCTGTCAGTGTGGAGCCCGCTTCAGATCCTCTGTTCCCCCTGTCTGTCTGCTCTTCCCCTACTCACTCTCTATCTCTCTCAAAATAAATGCACTTAAAAAAAAAAAAAAAAAGACCTGCTCTGAGTGAATCCTGCTGACCTGCTGACCTCTGCCCTTTGTTCCCTCCCCACCATCCCCGGAACACACATCTACTGGCCCATTTACAATAATGCTAGCAATTATTGTCAGCACCAACTGTCTGAGCTCTGCTGGAGGACTAGGTCTGTGGCTGGTTTATCTCTGCGACCCCCAGAAGCTTGTACCTGGTAGGCATGCAATGGGGGTTATAGTTTATCTGGGCACAAAATCATGTACAGATATACAGGGCAAGAGGTGCTCTGATAGAGGTAAATATTTACAATGAAAATGTGGGTATCAGGACCAAACACTGTGCTTAGCCCTAAAAGGAGACACAGAAAGGAATAAAATGCAACCCTATCCCAAGAGCCCCCCAGTCTAAGAGGAGAGGTGGAGAGTAACCACCATGATATGTTACCTGCATTACCTACTATAGAGGTAAGCAGAGACAAGGTGTCCCCAAAAGGGACACATCATTTCTGGTTATTATCAGGGATTCCTTCAAGGAGAAACAGTATTTGAGCTCAGGCTGAAAGGGAGGACTTGTATATTTGAATGAGCAGACATAGGACAGCAAAGCATCCCGGGAAGAGGGAACAGTGTGAGCAAAGGTATGGAAGCAGCAACAGGAAGCCCCGTTTAGGAAGGTCTAGAGGTGAAAGAGAGCATGACCCAGAGCCTAAGAGCCGAGTGACGGGTGTTGGAGAGCCATGGACAGGAGTCTGGAGAGACCTCAGGCCTCCCTCATCTTCATGGTTCCCCAGAGTGGCCGCCAGAAGAGGCTAACTTCCCTTTATCTGTTGTTTCTACATTTTCTAGATTTATACTTCTTCATGAATTCAATTTCCTCAATTCACACATTGCCACTACTTGCAACATTTCCCCTGGGCCTCAGAAATGCATCACATGAAAGCTGAGTTGTCTGTGTTCAACAGCAGCTTGGCAGAGTTTTGTAGGCAAAGTCAGGAGGTGCCTAAATAGAGGCTCGTTGGGGAGGCTGGACCCTGCATTGGTGTGTTCATGGCAGGAGCTCAAAATAGATCACAGGCTTCTTTTCCTGGGCCTCTCTCCCAAGGGTTGTATCCTGAACACTCAGTGAGCACCGGGTGACCTGGGTGGCCTCGGTGAACTCTAGCAGAGGTGGAGTATGGTGGGTGACTCTGGGCCCAGGGGAGCCTGGGGAGAAGGAACCAGAAGTCTGTTCTTAGACTCCCTAAGCCAAGGGAGAAAGGGGCAAGGGCAGTGACCAGCCCTGGAGCGGGGGTCAGAGGTCGGAGAGTAGCTAAAGATCACAGCAGCGTGAAAGGACAAAGGTGTAAAGGACAGAGGTTGGGGTCATCGTTAAGTGAGGATAAGACCCAAGCCGGGCATCCACCAGCACATTCCTGCATCAGGGGCTAGAGACTGAGATTCCCCTCAAGGGCAGGGGCCGAGTCTAATCCTCACTCTACACCCTACGTATGTCGTTACCGCTTGTGAAAACACGGGACAGCTGCCTAGTGACCGGGTGGCGGGGCCCGTGCCCTCTTTAGATCAGGGCCATCCACCAGAGACACGATGCAAGCCTCCTCTGTGATCTTAAATTTTCTAGCAGCCCCGTTAAAAAGTGAAAAGAAGCGAGATTGATTTTATAGCTATATATACCCCAATCTATCCAAAACACGGTATCTCAGTATGCAACCTATATCAAAGTTAGTAGGAAATTTTTGCTTTTTTTGTTCAACTAAGTCTTTAAGTGTGTACATAAGGCACATCTCAATTCAGAGAAGCCACATTTCAAGGGCTCAACAGGCACGTGGGCCATATACTGGACAGGGCAGCTTCGGGTATCTGATTTGCAGATGGGAAGGAGATGTGTCCTCGTCTCATCCACAGCCAGAGTGGAAGTAATTTTCAGGGCAGCTGGAATGGCGTCCCCTTCTGTCTTCAGGGCCCCTCCATGTCCCTCCTGAAGATACACACTTGAAAAGATACCCTCCCAGGCAGAGAATGGGTACAGATATGGCATGCTCCCCTCCAGACCCCCAAACCAGTCCTCAGGCCCCATCTGCGGGGGAGTATGCGGCAGGCCCTCAGACTTGCACGGTAGGAGGAAAGGAAAGACCGGGGCGCCTGGGAGGCTCCGTCGGTTAAGTGTCCGACTTCGGCTCAGGTCATGATCTTGCAGTTCGTGAGTTCGAGGCCCGTATCAGGCTCTGTGCTGACAGCTCAGAGCCTGGAGCCTGCTTTGGATTCTGTCTCCTTCTCTCTCTCCCCCTCCCCCACTAGCGCTCTAAAATAAACATTTAAAAAAACTTTCAAAAGTAATAATAAAACATTTTTTAAAAAGGAAAGGCTTCCTGCAAAGACTGCCAAAGGGGATGTATTAGTCAGCTCTGGCTGTGATAACGCAGCACCACAGACTGGGCGGCCTAAACAACAGAAATTTGTTTTCTCGCTTTTCTGGAGGCTAGAAGCCCAAGATAAGGCGATGGCAGGACTGGTTGCTTCTGTGGCTTCTCTCCTTGGCTGGTGGGTGGCTGTCCTCTCCCTGTACCTATCATTCTCCCTGTAGCCTCCTCTCTGTGCATGTCTGTGTCCCAATCTCCTCTTTTTTTTTTTTTTTTTAATTTTTTTTTTCAACGTTTATTTATTTTTGGGACAGAGAGAGACAGAGCATGAACGGGGGAGGGGCAGAGAGAGAGGGAGACACAGAATCCAAAACAGGCTCCAGGCTCTGAGCCATCAGCCCTGAGCCTGACGCGGGGCTCGAACTCACGGACCGCGAGATGGTGACCTGGCTGAAGTCAGACGCTTAACCGACTGCGCCACCCAGGCGCCCCAACCAATCTCCTCTTTTTATAAGGACCCCAGTCATATGGGATTAGGCACACCTTACTTACTTCATTTTAACTTAATCACCTCTTTAAAGACCCTACCTATCTCCAAAACACAGTCACGTTGTGAGGTACTGGGAGTTGGGGCTTCAACATAGGAATCTGGGGTGACACAATTCAACCCATAACAGAGAGGAAACAGAGGACACTCTGAGATTAAATGCCGACCCCCAAATCCCAAGATGCTTGAGACCTTGTTGGGAAAGGCAGACGCTGGCAGAGTAGGAGGGAGCCTACACTTTCAAAGCTTCCAAAAAGTTTGTCTGGACAATATAGCCTTTTATTTTAGGACAAATCCACTCCGTGTGTCTCGTGGTTATGAGGACGTAAAGCAAATTCTCCTGTAGATACGGAGAGAGTTGGGACAGCCATGGCTCGTGGCTCCCAGGAGCCAAATGAGTCTGTGAGATGCTGGAAAAGCAGAGGAGTACCCTGCACGCTGCATGTCCGTCAGGGAAATGCTTCTTCCCCTGGGCATGGATCTGGACTGCCCTGTGCCAGAAAAACATTTCTTATGCTTGGGAAGATGTACAGCCTTATACAGGTGACACTCACAGGGGGTGAGAAACTGAGGCAGGCCTGATCTCCCCCTAGAGCTGGAGAAGAGATGATAAAAAAGGACCCAGGCTGCAGGTGCCTGGGTGGCTCAGTCGGTTAAGCATCTGACTCTTGACGTTGACTCGGGTCATGATCTCGAAGTTCGTGGGTTCGAGCCCCAAGTCGGGCTCTGCGCTGACAGTGTGGAGCCTGCTCAGGATTCTCTCTTTCTCTCTCTCTCTCTCTCTCTCTCTCTCTCTCTCTGCCCCTTCTCTGCTTCTTCTCTCTCTCTCTCTTTCTCCCTCAAAATAAATAATAAACTTAAAAAAAAAAAAAAGGACCTGGGCAGGACTGTTAATATTCCGCTCATGATGACACTTAAGACTGAGGCTGACTGACTGGGTTGTGAGGTACAGTCATGTTGTGCTCTCAATGCAGAAACGCTCTTCTCCTAAAAGGAGTAGACATCCCCACCGTCAGTCATGCTGGGAAGAGGTCATTCCACAAGATAAAGATAGGGCTGCAGGCATTCGCCTAAAAGGGAAAGAAATTCATCCCCATAAATCCACAGGAGTAGAGGATAGACCAACTGAGCAGAAGATTGCCAGGCTCTGTGACATGTCCACCGACCCATGTCCTGTCTAGGATGGCTGGGGTGGCAAGTGACAAGCAGGACAGAACAGTTGAGCCCAGAGGCACCCCCACACACGGAGAGTCCCAAAAAATAGAGAGGAGGAGACAGGGAACACAAAGCTTAAGTGACCATAATACGGATGGTAAATGACAATCTAGTTCAGTAGCTACCGGCTGAGGCTTGGACGTGTTTGCTCACTCCCACTGGGCTGCAAGTTCCTGAAGGCCGAACCTCTTACTCATGCGTGTTCCCTCAGAATGACCCCGGCACGGAGAAGGGCCTCAATAATCATGCAATGCAGGACAGCGGAAGGCAAGTGCCATCCTTCAGAGAGGCACCAGGGTGCCAGGTCGTCCGTCACAGGTCAGACAGGAGTCCTAGGGCTTCTTGGGTGGTGGTTATCTCCGGACTTCCTGACAGAAAGAGGTGGCCCGCCCCCCACCCTCCACGATGCCTCCGACAGAATTTGCCTCCCAGAGAAATAGTGTTGAAAAGCCAGCAGAAAAAATTAGCAGAAAAGAAAGGGGAACGGTCCATGGTGAGCTTGGGTCCAGGCAAACATTTTGCGATGAAGAAGAAAACTAATCAAGAGCAAACCTCAGGACACAGCCGAACCACCAGGGCCTTCCTTTCCTGGCAGTGACTAGTTGCTGAAATGATTTCTCTCCCTGGGACCCTAAGCATAAGGAAGAGCTATTGCAACCCAGAGCCCTCCCTGCCTGGCCTGAAGTCAGGGAGGGACAAGGAAGGAGCTGGGGGCCGACCAGCTCGCCAGAACGGAGCCCAAGAGCAAGGTGGCTTTGCCAGCAGCATCCAAAAGCAAAAAGAATTCAGGCAACCTTGGTCCCACCATGCTCTACGCTCAGTTCTAGTGCCCGGCTGGTTAAACAAAAGAAAAAGAAAAAAAAAATTCATTCAAAAGTAGACTTGAGATGAAGAGTCCAGAAGTAACATCCAAACTCGTGGCCCAATGAGGAAACCGTCGCCAGTGCCGCCCGACTGCAATCACGGCTACAGCCAGTGCTGTTTTCACTTCTCCCTCAGGAACTTGACCTTGCGACCTCTGGAAACCACCACCGCCATCAGAACCACCCCCACAAAAAGCTAGACCCCTCTGTTGCCATGCAGCTCAGCAAACATGGCGGCTTCACCCACAGCCTCTTTCTTCCTGTGGCTCCTGACTGAATCAAGGTCTGCACGGGTGCATTCTGGTCGGTGGAGCCTGGTCATAGGCCTGTCCCAGTCCCAAGGCAGGCAGGAACGTGAGTTCCGACTTCCTCACTGGGAAGACAGAAGAGGCCCCTCCCCAGATACAGAAAGGCAATTCAAAAGGACACTGTGCAGGGGCGCCTGGGTGGCTCAGACGGTTGAGCTTCTGACTTCGGCTCAGGTCATGATCTCGCGGTCTGTGAGTTCGAGCCCCGGGTCGGGCTCTGTGCTGACAGCTCAGAGCCTAGAGCCTGCTTCGGATTCTGTGTCTCTCTCTCTGCCCCTCTCCTGCTCACTCTCTCTCTCTCTCTCAAATATAAATAAACATTAAAATAAACAAATAAATAAAAGACACTGCACATTGCAAGATGAAAACAGTTGTGGATGGATGGTGGTGACGGCCATACAACAACGTGAAGCATAATTAACGCCACTGAGCTGTGCAGTTACAAATGGTTAAGATGGTAAAGTTGATGTGATGTGCATTTTACCCCAATTTAAAAAAACTTTTCATTTACCCCAAGAAAAGTTGAGAATTTTTTTTACAAAACCTTACTAAAGACATCAGGCAGCTGTGAATGTGACAAATGGCCACCGCCAACGTCATAAATGTTTGGTGAGGAAGTAAATAAAGGAATTAGGTGGGGGTGCTGGACTCCCGGACCCACGGGGGTGGTAACCGGTCACTGTTGAACACTTCGCATTTTCCTGGGCATTTTGAGTGTACTTTGTACTTCCTGCTACCACAGCTCACGCTACACAGGAGGACTGTTGTTTACGTGATTATAACTAATTTGTGTTAAGTGTCTACAGTGTGCCTGGTGCTTACACACCTTATCTCAATTACTCCTCATAATAACCCAGGAGGCGGGAGTTGGTGACTGTATTGCTCAGCGGGAGTCATTTATTGTAGTGGAGAGGAGGATATCGGGATAAGTCAACAGAGATAGGAAGTGAAGTCAACAAATTCAGGGTAAAGATCCAGAGAAGCTGTAGAGAAACAGAGGAAATAAGAAGAGAGAAATGTCTGTGTGTTTATGCATTTGTGACCATGAACGTGGGCAGCCTGGAAGAGTCTGGAACACAGGGGAAATGTAACCAAATAGGGTCGGGCGAGCGAAGACTAAAACGGCATATACCCCACATCCAGGATCCTTGGCAACAGGTCCCTCCCACTGTATGGTATGACACATTTATGATGAGGAAAATCACGTGCTAATCAAGTAAAGAGTTGTTCCCGATGGAGCCACATAGAGTCCAGCTGGCCCCGCCTTAGGGAGTCTTCTGGGGAGGAGTTGAGATATAAGCCAAGGTGGTAGGAGACATCACCTGATTAATAAAGGATTAACTTGAACCTGATCACTCAAGGGAATGGGTGGGGTCGGCCCGTACCTGCTGTTTCGGCCGCTGACTGTGTGACTAGTCAAGTGTGTGCCGTTCATCCAAATGGTTTCACATGTTCTCCTCCCTGGCCTCTGCCTGCAAGAAGCCCTCAGCTGAAAAATGGTAGAAGTTCTCCCCTACTTTGGGATCAGGCAGCCGTCACAGACGGCTGTCTACGCTATTCTCTCGGCCCCTACTTCTGCCTGGCCGGACTCTGCCCAAAACAGGGTTAGGGAGTGGAACAGAGAATTCTTAGGGTTATAATTCAAATTGAAAATTGACGAGGATAGATTCTATGCCGCAAATGACCCGGCTAGCAAGAGGTGGCCCGGGGATTTGAACCCAGTTTGTTGTCAAAGCCTAGCCCCTTTATCACCAAGAGCAGACGCACAACCCTGTTCAGACAGTAACTCCCTGTGGGACCCTAACAAGTGAGCTGAGTTCCCTGAGTCTATTTCCCCACCAATAAAAAGGTAACAAAAAGAGCTACCAAACAGAGCTGTTGAGAGGACTGGAAATGATACATGCCAAGTCTCTGCTCGGCACTGGTCTCCCAACCAAGGAGGATCAATGAACAAAAAGTACTATTCCCATTTTCAGATGGAAAATGGCGTCATAGGCGTTAAGGAACATGGCCGGGGTTATATGTCCCTTTGCTATCAAAACAGATCTTGATCCTGGAGTTTTTACCCCCAAATTCCATGCATCTGGCTCATTTGAGTGCTAGATGGGAGTGTGGGGAGGACTAAATCTAAGGGCCCTACGTAAAAAATTCAGTTTTATTTCACTGAGGAGAAGACTGCATCTACTCCGTGTAAAGGACTATGGTGGGCACTGAAGAATGGGCCACAGTGAGAAAGAGGGAGCCAGCTCTGTCCTCTAGGGCAGCGATGGGGCCAGTGAAATAGACCTGGTGTAAAGTTTGTGACAAGAACACCTTTCCTTTATCCTTCCATCAGGGAAATCGGTTTAGCTTAGCCAGTGATTCTCAGCCTTGGCTGTTCCCTTTGTTTGAAGTTTATTTATTTCTTTTGAGAGAGAGTGAGAGAGAGAGACTGAGTGAGTGCGACCAGGGGAAGGTCAGAGAGAGGGAGGGAGAGAATCCCAAGCAGGCTCCCTGCTCAGTGCGGCGCCTGACGTGGGGCTCAATCTCACGGCCTTGAGATGATGACGTGAGCCAAAATCAAGAGTCAAATGCTTAACTAACTGAGCTGCCCAGGCACCCCTTGGCTGCCCATTGTTATCACCTGGGAAATTTTGGAAAAACTGCCACCTGGTCCCGCCCCTAGAGGTTCTGCGGGAAGTGGTCAGGTGGACAACGGGGAGCCAGGCTGAGAACCCCCAAGCTAGGCAAAGATGAAGTTCTAGGGCCAGCTCGGGGGGAGGTGGAGGGCGGAGCATGAGTGGGCAATTTTGCCACAGGGAAGTAAATGACCAACGAGGAGATTGCCCAGGGCTGCGCTCTCTATGGCTCTAGATGCAAGACCTGGGCACTCATGACAGGACCAGGACAGAGCCCCTGCTTCCCCACAGGCAGCTGCAGACACCACAGGCGGGACCTCAAACATGCAGTCAGGATGGAAATCCTTCCATCAGCCTGAGACACCGCCTTTATGGCAAGAGCTGCCCTCGGGGCTACGAGGAAAGGAAGGTACACTACAGCTATGGACTGGCTTTCCTGACCGTGGGAGGCGAGATGCATGGCCTCCTGGAAACATTCTGTTGCATTTCCAAACACGAAGGCAGATAAATAAAATGCGTTATTATTTTATTAGCAGCTCTTAACTTCTCCTGCAGTGGTGTGAGTTACAGCAGGTACAGCTGGTTTCATATATTTGTTTTATGTGTTTAGCGCTTAATTCACTCTAGCTTGCCTTTCGAGACACGCCGCCGTAACACATCTTGACTATGTTATGTTCTTCCACGTTAATCAGATTCTGCTGATCACTCACAACCGGTACTTCTAGAGAGCAGCCGTCTCGTTTCCAATAATTCCCCTCTGTTTTCAGTGTCATCTGTCCGTCTTTCTGATCGTGGAGTTGGGTTTCCATATTGAATTCTCTCTTGTCTCCAGGCTTACATTCGTTTTTCTTCTGTGGCTTCTCACAGTTCTTACGTGCTATTCTACTATTTTACACTTTGTAAAATATTAAGACAGGGGCGGCTGGGTGGCTCAGTCCATTAAGCACCCGACTGTTGATCTCAGCTCAGGGTCATGAGTTCAAGCCCTGTGTCTGGATCCAGGCTGGGTGTGGAGCCTACTTGAAATATACATATATCAAGATAGGTTATTTGATTCAGGAAAATACTCAGAAAACACAATTCTTATAAATACTTTTATGTTCTGTATTAAGTCCAAGATTGGTGGTATGTTGAACACTACTCGACAGAGAAGTCTTAAGCTTAGCTTTTCAAGGACTAAATAAAAGCTGAGAGGCATGCACAGAGCTTCTCAACGGTCACCACCTGCATTGATCTGGGTCCTCTGGGAAGTAGATGCAGGAGTTAGGAGTGATAGGCTGTGGGAGAGCAGTAACTAAGAAAGATAAACGGAGAGGAGGTGGGACTGGGCAGGAAAAGCCTTCAGAGCGTCACGCAGACCCGATCCTGTGAAAGGAAAGAGAGGAGGGAGAGAAATACGGCAAGGAGGATCTCAGGCCACTGTGCACATCATGCAAAGTCTTGGCAATCTGGTGGCTACTGAAGCCATGTTGCCCATTGGAGGAATCTCTTATCAGGAAATAGCGGGTGCTGGTGTCCCCATCCTGCTATCGTTGGCCTGGGAGCTGCCTGGGAAGAGCAGGAAGCTGGCTCAATGCTGCTGCTGGAGGCTACTGCTAATCTTATCCTTTCTTAAAGCGGGATTCAAGCAAAGCTCCTCCGTGGCTGCCATGCCCCCTCCCAGATCCTGAGGATGCAAACCTTTCTTCTTTTTTTTATTTTTAAGATTTTATTTTTCAGTAATCTCTACACCCAGTGTGGGGCTCAAACTCACAACCCTGAGATCAAGTCTCACGCTTCACAGACTGAGCCAGCCAGGCACCCCTTTCTAAATGAAAAGATATATTCCTTAAGGTTACTAACCACTTGTCTCTTTTTGGCCTCGGGTGATCAAGTGAACACCCTGCCCAGCTGAACTGTAGGGAAAATGCAATTAAACTTGTTTAATGTTTATTTATTATTGAGAGAGAAAGAGAGCACAAGCAAGGGAGGGGCAGAGAGAGGGAGACACAGAACCCAAAGCAGGGTCCCGGCTCTGAGCCGTCAGCACAGAGCCAGATGCGGGGCTCGAACTCATGAACCGTGAGATCCTGACCTGAGCCAAAGTCAGACGCTTAACCAACTGAGCCACCCAGGCGTCCCACAGTAAAACATTCTATAGGGAGACACAATTGATTGACAATCAATGGTAGAACCATGGGTAAACTTTTTCTTTCTGTGTTTCTCTATATTCCAACTATTAGTGCCATTTTACTTTTGATTGGAAAACCTTTATAATGAATAGTTTTTACTGTTTTATGTATGTATTTTCAGAGAGAAACAGAGAGTATGAACAGAGGAGAGACAGAGGAGAGAACAGAACTGTGTGATCATGACCTGAGGCAAAGTCGGACACTCAACCAGCAGAACCACCCAGGCGCCCCTATAGTGAATATTTTTAAATCAATATCCATAATCACACCTTTTGATCCAAAATGGTATTCCCCAATTTGGTAGCCCAACGACAGCTTCAAAGTAAGAGAACACGGTAAGAGACCAAGCACAGGCTTTGAGCTCAGACAGATCTGAGCTTGACCCCTGGCCCTGTGACTTCTACTCTGTACACTGGGCAGACCCTTCCCCCACCCCCTCTGCTCCAGTTCCCTGATCCAGAAAGGAAGACACATGTCCTTATTTCTCAGCATTGTTTTATTAGATGATGTAGTATACGTAAGCCCTCGCACACCATGCCTACAGAGGATAAGAAACCGATCGATTTTGATGCCTCCCCAAAACTGCCAGAAGTTTCTAAACATCCACATTCAAAGGACGAAGTTTGGCTATAGTTGAAGAAATTAAAAATTAGGTCCTAGGAAAGTCCCAAAAATGAGCCCTGAAAACCTCCTTGATTGCGAAAGCAGAGACTGAAACCGTTATCTGCACACCCATGCACAGCACAGCCGTGTTCATAGCCGCCAAAAGTGGAAGCAGCCCATATCCCCATCAACAGATGAATGGGTAAACAAAATGTGGTACATATGTAGATGGAATATTATTCAGCAATAAAAAGGAAGGAAATGGCGACACACTTACACTGTTAAGAACCTTGAGGACGTTACGCTAAGTGAAATGAACCAGACACAAAAGGGGACATACTGTATGATTCCACTTACCTAAAGTACCTAGAGTAGTCAAATCCATAGAGACAGAACACAGAACAGAGGTTACCAAGGGCTGGGGGAGGAAGGAGGGGAGACTTAGTGTTGAATGGGTCCAGGGCTTCAGTTTGGGATGATAAGTTTCCGAAGAAGGATGCTGGTGATAATTGCACATCAGTGTGAATGCACTTAGTGCCATTGAAATGTATACTTAAAAATGTTAGGGGCGCCTGGGTGGCTCAGTTGGTTAAGCGTCCGACTTCAGCCCCGCTCATGATCACGCAGTTTATGAGTTCGAGCCCGGCGTCGGGCTCTGTGCTGACAGCTCAGAGCCTGGAGTCTGCTTCTGATTCTGTGTCTCCTCCTCTCTCTGCCCCTCCCATGCTCATGCTTGGTCTCTCTCTGTCTCTCAATAATAAATAAACGTTAAAAACAATTTTTTTAACAAAAAATAAAAATGTTAAAATGGGGGCACCTTGGTGGCTCAGTCGGTTAAGTGTCTGACTTCGGCCCAGGTCATGATCTCACTGTTCCTGGGTTCGAGCCCCGCATCTGGCTCTGTGCTGACAGCTCGGAGCCTGGAGCCTGCTTCAAATTCTGTGTTTCCCTCTTTGCCCCTCTCCCCCTCACACTCTGTCTCTCAAAAATAAACATTAAAAAAAATTTTTTTAATGCTAAAATGGTAAATTTTATGTTTTGTATATTTTACCACAATGAAAAATTTAAATGTTTAAAAGCCTCCTTGGCACAACAGCATTACTGCTTTGCAGGAAGCAAAGCTGAACTACTGGTAGGTTATTTCTCACACAGAGAAGGAACATACAGCTTGTGCAATTCATTGCATTTTTTTTATTACTTTTAACTATAAAAATAAGGAAACCACACTACAGAAAATTTTGGAGGAAAAACCCCACATAACTCCATTTCTTTTTTTTTTTTTTTTTTTTTTTTTTGGCAGGATTTTTTGAAAAGTTAATTGTAGCCATAGCGTGTGGACACTATGGGCTCTGAAGACAGGTCCCAAGAAAACTTCCTTGGCGATACACAGGCTCAAGAAGGAGACTGTGATTTCTCTTGGGTCACTCAGCCTGGCTTCCTCCAGGGTGGGAAGCACCCATACCTTTGGTGTATGGGAAGGTAGGGCCACGGGATGGTTGGTAGAGGAGAAGGAGAGCAGGAAGAAAGAAGCTCATGGCTGCCAATGTTTCCTTTATGCCAGTGCGAGGTCATTGGCACACAGGGGCATACACGCACATGCACACATGTCCTCCCCGTGCTGAGTTCTGTCACTTACATCTCTGTTTTGGGTCAAAGTCTGAAAAAGAAAAAGGAACTGGTTGTTGAGGCAGCCCCAGGCTGTGGACATAACAACCTGGCTGATGGCTGAGACCACTGCGGGGAACCCAGGACTAAGTGCTTGGGGAAAATGAGTTTGATTCCCACCAGGACAGCAGAGTACAAGTCTGGGGCTGGTCACGCCCAGAGTTGAGGCTTTATGCAACCTTAAGCAAGTGATTTCCTTCCTGCAAGCTTCAATTGCCTTAGCTCTAAAATGGGAATGATATTCCCTACCTCCTGATGGTGCTCTGAGGACTGAGAAAGAATCCATGTAAAGGGGTTATCTCACTACAAGCAGGCTATATCACACCCAGCCCTCCTAATGCCCCAGAAGCAACTCCATTGATCTGACCAACAAATACTAAAAACTTTTCCACTGGTGGATCTGGTCGTGAACTCTAGCAAATAACACACCAACTTATCTTAACAGTATGAAGAAACACTTGAAAGACTTAATAAGGGGCGTCTGAGTGGCTCAGTCGGTTAGGCGGCTGACTTCCGCTCAGGTCACGATCTCACAGTTCGTGGGTTCGAGCCCCGCATCGGGCTCTGTGCTGACAGCTCAGAGCCTAGAGCCTGCTTCAGAATCTGTGACTCCCCCATCTCTCTCTGTCCCCTCCCAGCTCATGCTCTGTCTCTGTCTCTCAAAAAAGAAATAAATGTTAAAAACAATTAAGGAAAAAAAAAAAAGAAAGACTTAAAAGGTTTACATATTTCCCACGCCAGATTATCAGTCATTCCTTAACAATAAACTGACCTAGTTAAAAGAACAGATTCTGGGGTGCTTGTGTGGCTCAGTTGGTTGAGCATCGGACTCTTGATTTTGGCTCAGGTCATGATCCCAGGGTTATAAGATCGAGCCCTACCTCAGGCTCTGCACCAAGCATGGAGCCTACTTAAGATTCTCTCTCTCTCTCTCTCTCTCTCTCTCTCTCTCTCTCTCCCCCCTCTCTTTCTCTCTCTCTCTCTCCCCTTTGCCTTCTCCTCTCTCTCAAAAAAAAAAAAAAGAACAGATTTTAGAAATAGCTTCAGATGGCCTCTTTACACAAAAATTTGTTGAAGAGGGCGCCTGAGTGGCTCAGTCAGTTAAGTGTCTGATTTCGGCTCAGGTCATGATCTCACGGTTCGTGAGTTCAAGCCCCGCATCGGACTCTGTGCTGACAGCTCAGAGCCTAGAGCCTGCTTCAGATTCTGTCTCCCTCTGCCCCTCTGCTGCTTGCACTCTGTCTCTCGCATTGTCTCAAAAATAAATAAACATTTAAAAAAATTTTTTTTAATTTGTTGAAGAGGAGTCTCCTATGTCATTCTCATTAGAAATGTATTTTCAGGGGCGCCTGAGTGGCTCAGTCGGTTAAGTGTCTGATTTCCCTCAGGTCATGATCTCACAGTTCGTGGGTTCAAGCCCCATGTTGTCTGTGCTGACAGCTCAGAGCCTGGAGCCTGTTTCAGATTCTGTTGTCTCCCTCTCTCTCTGCCCCTCCCCTGTTCACGCTCTGTCTCTGTCTCAAAAATAAATAAACATTAAAAAAAAATTTTTAATGCATTTTCAGTCTCCAACCATCCATATCAAAGAAGGCCAGTGTATTATATGACTTAGGAGAACACTAGTTACTATAACATATGAACTTGAGAACTTCAGTGGCTGGGCACCTGGGTGGCTCAGTGGGTTGAGGGTGTCTGACTTCAGCTCAGGTCATGATCTCAAGGTTTGTGAGTTCGAACCCCACATCAGGCTCTCTGCTATCAGTGCAGAGCCTGCTTCAGATCTTCTGTCTCTCTCTCTCTCTCTCTCTCTCTCTCTGCACCTCTCTGCTTGTACTCTCTCTCTCTCAGAAATAAAAATAAACAAACAAATAAACAAACAAACATTTTTTAAAAAGAATGTCAGGGGCACCTGGGTGACTCAGTTGGTTAAGTGCCAGACTTCGGCTGAGGTCATGATCTCGCGGTTCGTGGGTTCGAACCCTGTGTCGGGCTCTGTGCTGACAGCTCAGAGCCTGGAGCCTGCTTGTGATTCTGTGTCTCCCTCTCTCTCTGCCCCTCCCCCACTCGTGCTCTGTCTCTCTCTCTCTCTCTCTCTCAAAAATTAAACATTAAAAAAAATTTAAAAAAAAAAGAATGTCAGTGGCAAAACAGGATAGAAATTTATTTCTCACTAGTTAATTTCAGTGTTCTAGTGGACAGGCAGCTTTTCTCCGTGTCGGTGACTCTGAGACCCAAGCTTCTTCTGTCCTGTGGCTCTACATTCCCCTGGGACTTCTTTAAAGCCAATGGAAAGATAACAAAAAAAAGCAGAGAAGCTCCACTGCTTCTTAAAAGTTGACCCACGAGGGACACCTGGGTGGCTTAGTTGGTTAAGCATCCAATTCTTGATCTCACAGTTCATGAGTTTGGGTCTTGCAGAGCCTGCTTGGGATTCTCTTTCTCTGCCTCTCCCACCTTCAAAATGAATAAACATTAAATAAAAAGTTGACCCATGAGTAGTGCACATCACTTCCACCCACATGTCATTGATGAGAACTAGCCACATGGCCACAGTGGTAGCAAGACTGGGAGAAAATATTTGCAAAAAATATATATTTGAGGGGCACCTGGCTGACTCAGCTGGCAGAGCATGTGAATCTTGATTTCAGGGGTATGGGTTTGGGCCCCATGTTGGGTGTAGAGATTACTTAAAAATAAAATCTTTAAAAAAATTTTTTTATATTTAAATACATATATATTTGACAAAGTTCTTGTGTTGAGAATATATAAATAATATATATAATAGGAATGTATTCTATGCAGGATATATATCTTGAATTTATACACAGAATATATAAAGAACTCTTATAACTCAATAACAAGAACACCAACAACTCAGTTGGAAAACGGTCAAAAGACTTGAAAAGACACTTCACCAAAGAAAATATACAGACGGCAAGTAAGCACATGAAAAGATACTAAACATCATTGGCCATTAGGGAAGTTCAAATCAAAACCACAATTAGGTACAAGGGCACATCACTGGAATGGCTAAAATGCAAGTGTCCCAAGTGTTGACGAGGAAGTGGGAGCAACTGAAACTCACAGACGATGACGATGACAATGAAAAATGGTACAACCACTTTGGAAAATAGTTTGGAAATCTTCTTAAATATAAGATGCTTACGGTTTTTTTTCTTTAATGTTTCTTCATTTTTGAGATAGAGAGTGAGCACGTGTGAGTGGGAGAGGGGCAGAGACAGAGGGGCACAGGGGATCTGAAGTGGGTTCTGTACTGACAGCAGCGAGCCAGATGCCAGGCTCAACCACGTGAACTGTGAGGTCATGACCCGAGCTGAAGTCACATGCTCAACCAACTGAGCACCCAGGTGCCCTGAAGATATTTACATTTTTAAAGTTACATATCACCGACCCCAATTATTTTAGAATATGCTTTTTCTCTCCAGAAATACATGGGACATTTAAGAAATTTGATTACATTAGGTCTCAACAATATCAGAAGATTGGTATCCTATAGACCACTTTCTCTGGTCACAATATAATTAAATTTGAAGTCAATTACAAGCAGAAAAATAGGAAAAATGTGTGCACAAATTAACCACATTTTTTAAAGTCATAGGTTAAATAATAAATCCGTGGAAATTTTTAAATATTCTATTTTTAAACAATAACAGTACTATATGTCAAAATACGAGAGTTTACCTAAAGCATTACAGTGCTAATTGGAAATATATACTTTTATATATTTTTATTACGTATTAAGTAACACACACACACACACACACACACACACACATAAAAAACTAGCAGAACAAACCCAAAGAAAGTTGTAAAGGAGAAAATAATTTTTATTTATTTATTTATTTATTTTTAATTTTTTTTAATGTTTATTTATTTTTGAGACAGAGAGAGACAGAGCATGAACGGGGGAGGGTCAGAGAGAGAGAGAGACACAGAATCTGAAACAGGCTCCAGGCTCTGAGCTGTCAGCACAGAGCCCGACACGGGGCTTAAACTTAGGGATCGCGAGATCATGACCTGAGCCAAAGTCGGACGCTTAACCGACTGAGCCACCCAGGCGCCCCAGAAAATAATTTTTAAAAGAAAGTAATAAAAATAAGAGCACGGTGGGGCGCCTGGGTGGCTCAGTCAGTTAAGCGTTCAACTTCGGCTCAGGTCACAATCTCACAGTTTGTGACTTCGAGCCCCGCGTCAGGCTCTGTGCTGACAGCTCGCACCTTAGAGCCTGGAGCCTGTCTCCATCTCTCTGCCCCTTCCCTACTTATGCTCTGTCTCTTTCTCTCCCAAATATAAATAAACATTAAAAAAATTTTTTTAAATAAGAGCACAGAATAATGAAATAGAAAATAAAGGCATATACACAAAACCAATATTTGGTTCTTTTAACAGATTGATAATACTAACAAACCTTTGGCAACATTGACCTAGAAAAAGAATAACAGAAGGCATAGTATAGGTTGGAAAAATAGAGAATATTATAAACCATTTTATGTTAATAAATTTGAAAACTTAGAAACCATGGACAAATTCCCAGAAAAATAAGCAGACTCAAGAAGAAATTAAAAGCCTGAATAGTCCTATAACCATTAAGAAAATGGACTCAGCAGTTAAAATTTTTGCCACAAGGAAAACACCAGTTTACTAGTAACTTCTACCAATCATTCAAGAACAATTAACTCCACTATCATACAAACCCTTTCAAATTATAATAAAGGAAGAAACACCCCCCCATTCATGTTAGCATATAATTCAGGTTAGCATAAAATTAATGCCTAACTGACAAGGACAGTGCACAAAAGAAAAATTATGAGACAATTTCACTGATGGATATAGTTGCAAAACGCTTTTTTAAGAGTTAGCAGGACCCACAACTCTATGGTCAACTAATCTTCGACAAAGCAGGAAAGAATATCCAATGGACAAAAAAAAAAGTCTCTTCAACAACTGGTGTTGGGAAAACTGGACAGCAACACGCAAAAGAAGAAAACTCGACCATTTTCCTACACCATACACAAAAATAAATTCAAAATGAATGAAAGACCTAAATGTGAGACAGGAAATCATCAAAATCCTAGAAGAGAACACAGGCATCTTTGACATCAGCTGTAGCAAATTCTTACTAGATACATCTCCTAAGGCAAGGGAAACAAAAGCAATAATAAACTACTGGGACTTCATTAAGATAAAAAGCTTCTGCACAGTGAAGGAAACAATCAACAAAATTAAAAGGCGACCTTTGATATGGAGCCTGCTTGGGATGTTTGCAAATGACATACATGACAAAAAATTAGTATCCAAAATATATAAAGAACTTATAAATCTCAACACCCAAAAAACAAATAATCCAGTAATGGGTAGGAGACACAAATAGATACTTTTCCAAAGAAGACATCAGATGGCTAACAGACACATGAAAAAATACTCAACATCACTCATCATCAGGGAAATACAAATCAAAACCACAATGAGGGGCACCTGGGTAGTTCAGTCGGTTAAGCAACTGGCTTCAGTTCAGGTCATGATCTCAGTTTGTGAGTTCGAGCCCCATGTCGGGCTCTGTGCTGACAGCTCAGAGCCTGGAGCCTGCTTCAGATTCTGTGTCTCCCCCTCTCTCTCTGCCCCGACCCCATTCACACTCTGTCTCTCTCTCAAAAATAAATAAATGTTAAAAAAATTTAAAAAAAAACCCACAATGAGAGCACCTCACACCTGTCAGAATGGCTAAAATTAATGACACAGGAAACAACAGTGTTGGCGAGGATGCAGAGAAAGGGGAACCCTCTAACATTGTTGGTGGGAATGCAAACTGGTGCAGCTACAATGGAAAATAGTATGGAGGTTCCTCAGAAAGTTAAAAATAGAATTACCTTACCATTGAGCAATTGTACTACTAGGTATTTACTCAAAGGATACAAAAATACTGATTCAGGGCTGCCTGGGTGGCTCAGTTGGTTAAGCGTCCAACTCCTGATTTCAGCTCAGGTCATGATCTCACAGTTTGTGAGTTCAAGCCCGAGTTGGCCTCTTTGATGACAGTGCGGAGCCTGCTTGGGATCCTCTCTTTCTCTCTCTCTCTCTCTCTCTCTCTCTCTCTCTCTCTCTCTCTTCCCCTCCCCTGTTCGTGCTGTCTCTCACTCTTTCTCTCTCAAAATAAATAAACATTTAAAAAATGCTGATTCAAAGGGATACATGCACCCCCATGTTTATTGCTATAATATTGCAACATTATCAACAATAGCCAAATTATGGAATCAGCTCAAATGTCCATCAACTGAAAAATAGATAAAGAAGATGTGGTGTGTGTGTGTGTGTGTGTGTGTGTGTGTGTATATATATAATGGAATATCACTCAACCATCAAAAAGAATGAAATCTTGCCATTTGCAACGACGTGGATGGAGCTTGAATGTATTATGCTAAGCAAAATAAGTCATTCAGAGAAAGACAAATCCCATATGATTTTACTCATATAGGGAATTTAAGAAACAAAACAGTGGAACATGGGTGGGGACGGGGGGGTGGGGAAGAGAGAGGTAAACCATAAAACAGACTCTTAACTCTAGAGAGAAAACTGAGAGATGCTGGAGGGGAGGTGGGGACCGGATGGGTTAAACAGCTGATGGAGATTAAGGAGGGCACCCTACGCTGAGCATGGAGCCTGTTTTAGATTCTCTCTCTCCCTCTGCCCCCTCCCCATGTCACACTCTCTCTCTCTAAAAAAAAAAAAGAAAAGAAAAAGAAAAAGGAAAAATTTTAAATTTAAAAAAGACGTGGAAGAAATAATTAATTAATTAAATGATAAAAATAAAAAGTAGCAAACTAATTCTGGCAAAGTATAAAACAGTCATGGCCAAGTTGTGCTTGTTGCAGGAATACAAGGCAGTTTTAATGTGAGAAAATCAAACCCATAATTCACACAGATTAAAGGAGAAAAAATGATCATCTCAGTAAATTAAAACATTTTTGATAAATTTAAATATCCATTCATGGGACGCCTGGGTGTCTCAGTAGTTAAGCCTCTTACTTCAGCTCAGGTCACGATCTCATGTTCATGAATTCGAGACCCACGTTGGGCTCTGTACTGACAGCTCAGAGCCTGGAGCCTGCTTCAGAGCCTGTGTCTCCCTCTCTGTCTGCCCCTCCCTCGCCTGCACTCTGTCTCTATCTCTCTCTCTCTCCCTCTCAAAAATAAATAAACATTAAAAAGATTTTTTAAATATCCATTCATGACCAAATAACGGTCCTGGTCAAAGGGTCAAAAATAAATCCTTACAAAGCTAGAAGCAGAATTTCCTTAACCTCTTACAGTATATCTACAGAAAACTTACAGCAAAAATCCCATGTAATGGTGAAACGTCGAACATTTTTCCCTTTGAGACCAAAAAAAGAGTAACTGCTTATATTTTCATTCAACATTGTACTGGAGGAAGAGAAGAAAAAGCAGAAGACTGAAAAGAAGAAATGAAACACTCATTATTCATATATATTAACCACTACATGGAAAACACAAAAATCTATAGAGAAATTACTAGCTGTAGTTAGAGAGTTTAGCAAGGCTGCTGAACAACAACAAAAAAATCAATATACAAAAATCAATGAATTTCTACAATCAGCAACAAATAAAAAAGTAATTTTTAAAAAGATAACCATGCCAAAAATATTAACTGCAATGAATAAATCTAATAAAAGCTATGTAAGTGCTTTATAGAGAAAATCATAAACCCTTTTAAAACACATTATAGAAGATCTAAAAAACGGGGGGGTTTCATGGATACCTTTTCATTTTAATATATGTTTCTGCTAAATGTTCAAAATTAACTCTTTGAAAACACACATAAAAACAATTTTAATTTTTTTAAGTTTATTTTGAGAGAAAGAGTGAGTAGTGTGTGAGCATGTGACTGTGTACAAGTGGGGGAGGGGCAGAGAGAGAGGGAGAGAGAATCCCAAGCAGGCTCCATGCTGTCAGCATGCAGCCTGACTTAAGACTCGAGCCCACGAACTGTGAGATCATGACCTGAGCCGAAATCCAGATTCAGACACGTAACTGACTGAGCCACCCAGGCGCCCCAAAACAATTTTGATTTTTAAGGATTTTATTATATTCATTCAAATATCGCTAGCCTATCTACGGAGCACCCAGACAAAAACAATTACGGTTAAATTCGGTCACAGTAGCTGTTTTACCAGTTTCAGTAATAGGAATTACATAGCTGTACACATATTTTTTAATCTTGTCATCATGAGGGTACATGTGTCAAGGTAGGAGGATAAAACACATTTAACGTTTTGTTAATTTGATGCATAACTTCTAAATATTTGGACATATTGTCATCTGTGGGCCTCCTGTGTTCTCGACATGGGCCCCGCGGACGTTAGGGGGCAGGCCTGATGAGGGGCAACGCAGAGGTCCTGGCTGTGGTCAGGGAACCCATCTCTGGCTCCTGCGGACTTTCGTGGAGGGCACCAGTCCAGATGAGTCCTACTTGGAAAGGTCAGTCACGCCCCATGAAGATGGTTCCTGAGAAGAAGCTGGCAGGGGTTGGGGAGGTGGGGGGGCTGGGTGTAGGGGGAGGCCCTGTGGGCAAACCAATTCATGCTGCTAAGTGAGGAACCTAAGTATTTGAGGCTCCTTACTCTGTTGAGTCAGGTCTGGACGATGGTCATGTTTGCCAGGAAGTTCTAGAGAGAAGTCTGGGGATCACGAGAAAGAGAAACAATTGTTCCTTTCTGCCCATGCTTGAGCAAAATCTGACATTCACTCAACAAACACTTCCAAAGTGCTAATCAGCATCGGCATGAACACCAGTAAGATTTACTGAGCATTGATAAAAGTCCCTGTGAGGTGACTTTTATATACAACCATCTAAAATACACATTATACACAATAGCCATGTGAATTAGGAGCTGTTATTTTCCCAGTTTTACAGATGATGAAACTGAAGCTTGATATGAAGTGATTTGTCCAGGGTCATCCAGTTTGTACACGACAGAGCCAGGATTTGAGTCTGGATCAGCTTGGGTGTCTCTGGGTCTACACCCTGTGCTGAGTGCCAGCACCGAAATTATAGAAGTGAGTCGGTCAGACTCACCCTTACCTGCGAGGACGTCATGGTCTAGTGGGAGAGTCAAACGTGCACGTAGATATGTTTTGATAAACCAACCTGAATAAAGCTAGATCAACAAGACGGACATCTAGACAAAACAAAGCAAATGAGCTGGGAATGAGAAGAGATGTTGGATTGGCAGTGACAGCCTATCAGACTCTAGAAAGGGATCACACAGAAACAGAGTGGGTGAGCCGTAACCAAGCTAGGTTAATGTTAGATTGTGCAAGACTTCTAACGCCTAGCGAAAGGGTTTGGACTTTATCATCCAGTTAATGTTAAGGTAGAGGAGTGACATTAAAAACATAGCATTAAGATTCATTTCTGTCCTCTGAGTTCAGTGGGTGGAGTGGGCACAACTAATGGCAGGATAACCAGCGGACCAGTGAGGAAGCCCCGGGCATGCAGTCATTTGGCCTTAAGGCAGGGCCTTGGCCGTCAGGGAAAAAGGAATGGAGACAATGAGCTCAGTAAAGAAAGTCTAGATAGATAGGGCTTGCCCTTGGTTGGCTAGCCAAGGGGAACTAGTTAAGATGAAGACTAGGAAAAATAATGGCGCACCACCAGGAATGCAGGATAGCCTTTAAAAATGGTTATGAACAGGGGTGCCTGGGTGGCTCAGTCGGTTAAGTGTAAGTGTCTGACTTCAGCTCAGGTCATGATCTCGCAGTCTGTGGGTTCGAGCCTCACGTCGAGCTCTGTGCTGACAGCTCGGAGCCCGGAGCCTGCTTCGGATTCTGTGTCTCCCTCTCTCTCTCTCTCTCTGTCCCTCCCCCCAATCACACCCCCTCTGTCACTCTGTGTCTCTCAAAAATGAATAAGTGTTAAAAAACATTTTCTTAATGGTTATGAGCAGTACATAGCAATATGGGGAAATGTTATGATATTATGGTAAGTGAAAAGAACAGAATTTTTTAAATCACATATGCCTGTGATTACAGATATCTTTTTAAAGCGCAAGAAAGAGGGGCGCCTGAGTGGCTTGGTTGGTTAAGCATCCGACTTCGGCTCAGGTCATGATCTTGCAGTTCGTGAGTTCGAGCCCCGCGTCGGGCTCCGTGCTGACCGCTCGGAGCCTGGAGCCTGCTTCGGATTCTGTGTCTCCCTCTCTTTCTGTCCCTGCCCTGCTCATGCTCTGTCTCTGTCTCAAAAATAAATAAAACATTAAAATTTTTACAAAAATAAATAAATAAATAAAGCACAAGAAACAGGGGAGCCTGAGTGACTCAGTCAGTTAAGTGTCCAACTTCAGCTCAGGTCATGATCTCATGGTTCCTGAGTTTGAGCCCCACATCGAGTTCTGTGCTGACAGCTCAGAGCCTGGAGCCTGCTTCGGATTCTGTGTGTGTTTGTCTCTCTCTCTGCCCCTCCCCTGCATGCACTCTGTCTCCCTCTCTCAAAAATAAACAAACATTAAGGTTGATTACTCTTTAAAAAATAATAATGATAAAATAAAACACAAGAAGGAATAAACCAGACAAATTAGTTATCCTACTCCAAAAACTTCTTTCTACTTGGTTAGTGTTTTGGACTGAATTGTGTCCCCACCCGTCAAAATTCATATGTGGAAGCCCTAACATCCAGTGTAATTGTATCTGGAGACAGGACCTTTAAGGGGTAACTAAAGTTAAATGAGGGTTTGGCCCTGATCTGGTAGGACTGGTGTCCTTCTAAGAAGAGGAAGAGACACCAGGGCTCTCTCTCTGCCTCCACACGTGCCCAAAGAAAAGGCCAAGTGAGCACATAGCAAGAAGGCACCATCTTCAAGCGGAGGAGAGAGGCTTTACCAGGAACCAAGACTACTGGCACCTTGATCTTGGACGTCTGTTGCTGGATTTGTGGTTTAAGCAGCCCAGTCTGTAGGATTTTGTTATGGCAACCTGAGTGGATTCATCCAGTCTGCTAATCAGACACCAAGCCCTGCCGATTCCTCCTTTGCAATTCTCCTTACGATCATGGCTTCCTTCCTCGCCATTCCCACTGCAAGCGTGGCTCAAGGCCACCTTGTGCCCATATGAATGCAATCGATTCTTTCATCTTTCTGGCTTTGCACTTCCGGACTTGCTTCTCATACTCCCATCCACAAACTCTTACCTAGCTCCACCCTGACTATCATCTCAAACTTCTGAGGCATTTGAATCTGACAACTGATATTTTCCTCTAGCACCAACGCTCAGCTCCCTCTTCCTAGAACGCTCAGCGCTCACCTCTCAGGTGCAAGTTCTCTGGCCTCTCCAGGTGAACTACAGTTTTTTCATCGTGGGTGTGGAAAGATATCCAGTGCAGACAGGCACTCAAATGGCTGGAGTGAAGACACCAGCCTCTCCACCTCATCTTTGCCTGTCTTTCCTTAGCTCCATATGCCCAGGCTTGTACCGCAGACAGCATTTTCCCCATGGAGGGAAAGAGGACCGTCGGCAGCCTTAAGCCTAAAGCATCCTAGCTTACAACACTTCATGGGAAAACAAAGTTTCCTTCTCTTAGCATCCACGTGTCAAAATCCGAGAGGGACTGTGACTGGTCCTTCTTGGGTCAAGTGCAAGAGGTAGATTCTAACAGGCCAGAGCTAGGTCACAATACTGTAGTTTGCAAGAACAAGAGAAGCCCCTAAAAGAGAAAAAGATGTTGAGCAGATAAAAGCAAATGTCAGGGCACCTGGGTGGCTCAGTCGGTTAAGTGTCTGACTCTTGATTTCAACTCAGGTCATGATCTCACGCTTTGTGAGATCGAGCCCCAAGTCTGCGCTGTCAGCACAGAGCCTGCTTGGGATTCTTTCTCTCTCTCTCTCTCTGCCCCTTCCCCACTCTCTTTCTCTGTCAAAATAAATAAATAAGTAAACATTTTTAAAAAGATAAAAGCAAATGTCTGGTCTTCCAGGCAATACCAGCCCAGCACACAGGACAGCCTGCCCAGGGTCACGGTCACTGACTTGGCTGCATCCCGCAAAAGTGAATCAAACAGCACCTCCCTAGACAGAGCCCAACACCCTGTACTCCCCCGCACCCTCTGGGCCATAGGTAATCTATTCCAACTGGTAATCCAATACAGAAGCATTTGTGCATTTCTTGGAACAATGGAAATGTTTTTCTTCCACAATGATTCATACAAGCCTGGCTGTGGGGTTTTACAAAGAAGGGAAAACAGATACTGACATCTCGGATGCAGAACTCTGAGTTCTTCCAGAACAAAGCTGGGCCCCAATTTGACAAGGAAGGATCTGCTTCATGATACAAAGGGGAAAAATGTGTCCCGGCTTTAAAGTTAGGCTAACACTGGATTAGAGCACAAAATACATCTTCAGAAGCTGTGTCCTGAGAGGTCCTTTAACTATGGTAAGCCAAGGCTGGCGACGGGAAAGTGAATTGGCACACGTATACATTGTTAGGGGGCAGGCAAACTAGCCTTTCCAGGAGCGATGTCTTTAAATGCCAATACCCTTTGACCCACAAATTTCATTTCCAGGAATTCACTCTAAGCAAACAAAAAAAGTTGTTCACTGTGGTATTATTTATGACAGTGAAAATTTAGGAGCAACATGAAGGAATGCTTAGATGTCTTTATGGTGAATCCTCTCCACGGGATATTTTTCAGCAATTAAAAATAACATCTAGGGGTGCCTGGGTGGCTCAGTGAGTGAAGCATGTGACTCTTGATTTCAGCTCAGGTCATGATCTCTGGTTCACGGAATCGAGCCCCATGTGGGGCTCTGCACTGACATCCCGAAGCCTGCTTGGGATTCTCTCTCTCCTGCTCTCTGCCCCTCCCCCACTTGTGCATGCATATGCATGCGTGCACTGTCCCTCTCTCAAAATAAGTAAGCAAACATTTTTTAAAAATCAAAATACTATTTCTGATTTTCAGTTTGTCAGAGCTCAAAGACATTATTAACAATCTGTGTTGGTGATGGTATGGGAAACATGTACTTTTACATGTTATTTAACTGGCAATCGGATAGTATCTATCAAAACTTAAAGTGTACATTTTAAAACAAATCTGCCGACTTGGCAAAATTTCACTGCCAGGAACTTATCCTACAGATATTACTGACACATGTGCACAAAGAGTAAGTCCGTTGCTTGAAACACTGTCTATAAGAACAAAAGAAAGGACTAATCCTCAGTAGGAGACTGGATAATACATTATGGTACATCCATGCAATATATATACTATTAGCTGTGAAAAAGAAAGACCATGTCAAAACCATATGTGCTTTTGTGGGATGATTGCCAAGATATAGTCAGTGAAAAAAATCAAGAAAGGAAAAAAAAAATGAAGAATGCAAAACAGTATGTCTGGTCTTCCACTATTTGCCTAGGAAAAAAGCTCATTTCTGTTTGAATATGCACAGACTTTCACAAGATACACAAGCAAGCGATTACAATATTTCCTCTGGGGAGGATGACTGAGGTTAAGGGTGGCAAAGAGACTTTTCATTGTACACTGGGTAATATGTGAATTTTTTAAAATCATGAGTGTGTATTTCCTTTAAAAGAAAAAAAGATAAAAATTGGGGTGCCTGGATGGCTCAGTCGGTTAAGCATCCAACTTCGGCTCAGGTCATGATCTCACAGTTCGTGAATTCGAGCCCTGCGTCAGGCTCTGTGCTGACAGCTCAGAACCTGGAGCTTGCTTCAGATTCTGTGTGTGTGTCTCTCTCTCTCTGCCCCTCCCCAGCTCATGCTCTGTCTCTATCTCTCTCTCCCTCTCTCTCTCTCTCTCAAACATAAACATTAGAAAAATAATAATAAAATAAAAAATAATTTTAAAAGACAAAAATAAAATACATGGGCTCTAAAAAGGATGTCTATGTATGTTTACAGTTACGTAGATAAATACCTATATCATTCTGTTAAGTGAGAAAGGTAAGTTAAAGGTTGTGTATATGGTATATTCACAGTTATGTAAAAGGAGGAAAAATGTTTGGAGAAAAAAGACTGGACGAAAATGAGGAAACGTACCAAAATGTTAATGTTGGGACTAAACCTGACTTATCTTTTAACTTTTTCTGTAGTTTCCAAAATGTCTTTAATAATCACATTTCACTTTACAGTGGAAAAAATAAACTTTAAAAAGCTACGTCAAATTAAAATACAGTATCCACCCATCTTTGCAGTCCAAATGCAGAAGGTAAAATCAGAGAGACAAGAAGTTAATGTACCACTCAAACTCCTGTCGACTCCATGATTCTGCATTAATGAAGTTGTGATTTTTTTCTCCTTTTTACTTTCTCCAGCTTGGCAAGTGCTGCCGACAAAGACAAGACATAGTTCATCAATCAGCCAAAAGGAAACTGTATTTATAATACCCAATATAATGACTATGCAGCTGAATGAGCTTTATCAGACATTACTGCATTGCAAACTGATACCACCTTTTTGGAAAGCAATTTGGCTATATAAACTTGCAACTATAAAAGGTGGCCCAGTAATTTGACTTCTGGAATCCTAGGGAAGAAACCTGAAATACTAGCATAGTTTATGCGAAAAGATCTTACTTAAGAATGGTATGCAGGAGCGCCTGAGTGGCCCAATCAGTTCAGTGTCCAACTTCGGCTCAGGTCATGATCTCACAGTTTGTGAGTTTGAGCCCCGTGTTGGGCTCCACACTGGTGGTGCGGAGCCTGCTTGGGATTCTCTCTCTCCCCCTCTCTGTCTCTGCCCCTTCCCTGAGGGCGCTTCTCTCTCTCTCTCTCTCTCTCTCTCTCTCTCTCTCAATAATAAATAAATAGGGGCACCTGGGTGGCTCTGTCGGTTGAGCGTCCAACTTTGGCTCAGGTCATGATCTCACGGTTTGTGAGTTTGAGCCCCGCATCGGACTCTGTGCTGACAGCTCAGAGCCTGGAGCCTGCTTCAGATTCTGTGTGTGTCTCTCTCTGCCCCTACCCACTCACACTCTGTCTCTCTCTCCTTCAAAAATAAATGAACATTTAAAAAAACAATTTTAAATAAATAAACTTAAAAAAAAAAGACTGGAATGCAACCATTAAAAAAGTACAATTAGGGGCGCCTGGGTGGCGCAGTCGGTTAAGCCTCCGACTTCAGCCAGGTCACGATCTCGCGGTCCGTGAGTTCGAGCCCCGCGTCAGGCTCTGGGCTGATGGCTCAGAGCCTGGAGCCTGTTTCCAATTCTGTGTCTCCCTCTCTCTCTCTCTGCCCCTCCCCCGTTCATGCTCTGTCTCTCTCTGTCCCAAAACTAAATAAAAAACGTTGAAAAAAAAAATTTAAAAAGTACAATTATGAAGAGCATGTGGCAACAGGGGAAAATGTTTATGCTACAGTGTTTGCATGTGAAAGAAAAAGAATACAGACATGCATATATGGAGATGCGTAGATCAGATCATTACAACCACTTCATAAAATGCCCATGAAAAAAGCCCCAGAAGGAAGTACATCAACATGGTCACAATACTTGCATTTAGGTGGTAGGATCTTGGGGAAGTTCTGGGGATTTTTCTCCTTTTCTCTTTTCCAAAATGCTTATAATGTATCCTTTGTTAAAATGATATACTTATAAATACTTAAAAATTTGAAGTCTGGGCTGTTCCACAGGAAATGATTACTCTTTCTGTCACTGAGTCTCTATGTCCCATTAGTGAAAACAAAGGCCCTTCACCTCATGTAATAATAACAGTCACTGATATTTATTACGCAACCACCTTCTGCCAAGTGGTGATCACATATTTTAGTTCGATTAATCCAGTGAAGTAGAGATTCTTATTACCATTTTGCAGATGGGGACAACTGAGACGCAGGCTAAACGATACAACGAAGAGGTGACAGCATCAGGAGCAAACCCAGGTCCTTCTTGCCTAAAACCCAGTGCTTCCCACCATGTCACAATAACTACCCAAAACAGTTCTTGGGGTCCAGGGTGTGCCACAAGAGTGCTAATGCTTTATATACTTTTTTTTTCATTTATTAACCCTATAGATCTAGATGGCGTTCTCATTTTATAAATGAGGAAACAGGGGCACCTGGGTGGCGCAGTCGGTTAAGCGTCCGACTTCAGCCAGGTCACGATCTCGCGGTCCGGGAGTTCGAGCCCCGCGTCGGGCTCTGGGCTGATGGCTCAGAGCCTGGAGCCTGTTTCCGATTCTGTGTCTCCCTCTCTCTCTGCCCCTCCCCTGTTCATGCTCTGTCTCTCTCTGTCCCAAAAATAAATAAACGTTGAAAAAAAAATTTTTTAATGAGGAAACAGCAGCTAAGGGAGCTTAAGGGACCAACATACCACACAGTTGGTAAGTGGCAGAACAAGGATTCTAACCCAAGTTGGCCTATGTTGGTAACCATGATGCTCTTGTGCCTTCCCACGACAAGGAAAACGCAGACACTCTGAGCCTGGGAACATGGGGCACCATCCCCGGCACAGCCACTGTCAAGAAAAGGAAGCATCTGGCAGGAAGGTGAACGCAGTAGGAGGTGGGTTCCCGGGCTGTCCCGGCCAGGGGGGGCCGGTTCTGTGCACACCCACACACCTGAGGCCCCAGGCTGGATGAGCGGGGCTGTGCAGAGACATCCATGTGGCCTGGCCTAGGGCCAGCACAGATGTCACACCCTCCTGCCAGCACTGATAGTGCTCATGCTAACCTGCCAAAAAAGCCTGAAGAAAAGCCGATAAAGCTCTCTTTAAGGATTCCTGGTTCTCGGGTGTGTGGAGAGACAACGCTGGTGGAAAATTCCAGCGCCACCTGGCTTGGCGAAAGACAGTGAGGTCTCGCGCCTCCTTGACCCCCAGGAGCCATAGGGCCCTGCTGGGACCTGAAATCCAGGACGAGGCTGGAGCTCTGTGCCTGGACCCAGAGGCTGAGCAAACAATACGTTATAGGACTCAAACTCTCGCAGGGAACAGGAAGCCCAGGTCAGCCTTGGGGTGGCCAAACCAGAGGGACTCAGGCCAGAAGCCAAGGGAGGCCTGAGAATGGTCAGAGGGCATCTGAGTTGCGGGCAGAGCTGAGTGGACAGACCGGCCCCAAAGAGAGCTCTGAGGATATAGAATATTGGGGACCCTCAAACACTGCTGGTACAAGTGACCCTGGACCCAGGCCTTTGAAAGACAGCTTGGTGTTACCTGGGACACATCCTGTGGCACAGTGACTCTGCCCATCATAACATACTCAGAGAAGCCCTTCCACCACATGGGCCCCAGAAAGTTGGTAGCAGTGCTCCTCATAAAAACAAAAGCCACAGAAGACCCAAACATCCATGGACATGAGAATGTACCAAAAATATGTACACTCTAGGGGAGCCTGGGTGGCTCCGTTAGTCAAACATCCAACTCTTGATCTCAGCTCAGCTCTTGATCTCAGAGCCGCGAGTTCAAGTCCCACACTGGGGCCCCACATATATATGGGGCACCTGAGTGGGCTCAGTTGATTAGGTGTCTGACTCTTGATTTTGGTTCAGGTCATGATCTCGTGGTTTGTGAGTTCGGGTCGCACATTGGGCTCTGCTCAGGCAGCGTACAGCCTGCTAGGGATCCTCTCTCTCTGCCCCTCCCGGGCTCATGTTTTCTCTCTGTCTCTCTCTCCCTCCGCCCAATAAATAAATAAACTTAAAAATATACAGTCTATGCATATACTGAAATACTATATAGCCACGAAAACAAGTGAATCCCATAAGCACACTGCAAACACATTGTAAAATAAAGCAAATCGCCATATAATATATTCGGTGTGATTTCATTTAGAAGAAGTCCAAAAAACTCTCCAGACCGTTGAACAACATCTTGATTAGGGACGCAGGCTCAAGTTGTAAAATCAGACAAGTGAGAGAATGACGAGCACAAAATTCATGGTGGTCACCTGCAAGGGTACTGAGTAGACAGGGTGGAATGTGGGACACACAGGGCGTTTTGAAAGTACTGGGAATAGTGTCTTTGCTGAGTTAAGTGCTGGGCACTGGGTATTTATCTTCATTCTTTTTCTTTGAGCTGACCCCATGCATTACATATACGCTCACGTGTATACATAAAATACTTCAGATTTAAAAAGGAAACCTCAAGGGGCGCCTGGGTGGCACAGTCGGTTAAGCGTCCGACTTCAGCCAGGTCACGATCTCGCGGTCCATGAGTTCGAGCCCCGCGTCGGGCTCTGGGCTGATGGCTCAGAGCCTGGAGCCTGTTTCCGATTCTGTGTCTCCCTCTCTCTCTGCCCCTCCCCCGTTCATGCTCTGTCTCTCTCTGTCCCAAAAATAAATAAACGTTGAAAAAAAAATTTTTTTTAATAAATAAATAAAAAGGAAACCTAGAAAAATCACATTAGTGAGCTGTTGCTTGTTAAATGGAGGTGGCCCCACACTGGCCAGCCGGCCCCGCTCTGACCAGCCCCGCTGACTGTGAACGCCCAGAGGAGGGAGGGTATGGGCGCAGGCTGGCCTAGGGAAAGGGAGTGCAGAGGACAAAGGGCACGTCTGAAGTTAGAAGGCTGGGTTCAAATGCCATCTTTGCTACCAGTTGACTGCAGGACTCTGGGCAAGTAACTAAACTTCTCTGAGATTGGGGCACCTGGGCGGCTCAGTCAGCTAAGTGTCCAACTTCGGCTCAGGTCATGATCTCGTGGTCTGTGAGTTTGAGCCCCGCGTCGGGCTCTGTACTGACGGCTCAGAGCCTGGAACCTGCATCAGATTCTGTGTCTCCCTCTATCTCTGCCCCTCCCCTGCTCGCACTCTGCCTCTCTCTCTCTCAAAATTAACCCTAAGTATAATTATTATTATTATTATTATAAACTAAGATAAAAAGAATAAACTTCTCTGAAATTAAGTGTCACTTGCCATAGGAGGCGTAAGCTAAGAAAGACCCTAGTCTTTTATCCCTGAATCTTTAACACAACAGCATCTTGTTTGGCACAGAGTAATAAACGTACTTCAAATACCCAGACTCATCATGAGAAAAACACCTGACCAGTTCCCCGTGAAACTGTCACGTCAAGGTCAACAAAAACAGGAAGGCACAAAAGGACAAATGCTGCATGATTCTGCTCCTACGAGGTGCTGAGAATAGTCAGATTCATAGAGAAAATAGTACAGGGGCACCCAGCTGGCTCAGTCAGGAAAGCCTGGGACTCTTGATCTCTGGGTCCTGAGTTCAAGCCCCACGTCGGGTGTAGAGATTACTTTAAAAGATAAATAAATAAAAAAGGAAGGAAGGAAGGAAGGAAGGAAGGAAGGAAGGAAGGAAGAAAGAAAGTTAGTATTGAGGTTACCAAGGGCTGGGAGGAGGGGAAAACAGGGTGTTGTTGTTTAACGGGTACGGAGTTTTTCTGGGATGATGGCAAAGTGGTGAAGGCTGTATGACAATGTGAATGGACATAATGCTGCTGAACCATACACTGAAATATGGTTGTATTTTATGTTTTGTGTCTCGCTGCGATTTTATTTTATGTTTTTAAGTTTATTTATTTATTTTGAGAGAGACAGAGACAGCACATGTCGGAGAAGGGCAGAGAGAGAGAGGGAGACGGAGAATCACGAGCAGGCTCCACACTGTCAGCGCAGAGCCTGATGCAGGGCTCAAACCACGAACCGTGAGATCATGACCTGAGCCGAAACCAAGAGCCAGACGCCTGACTGAGCCACCCAGGCGTCCTTTGTGCAATTTAAAAAATAAATAAATAAATAAATAAATAAATAAATAAACGGAATAAAAAATGAGACACCACCACAACAGCAGCCAAGCAGAGCCTAAAAAGACCTGACAAGTAAATGTAATGTGGTTTCCTGGATGGGATCCTGGAACAGAAAAAGACATTGGGCAAAACTGCAGAAAATCTACATAAACCGTAGACTTCAGTTAATCATAATGTGTTAACACTGCTTCGTTCATTATAACGAAGGTATCATATTAATGTAATACGTTAGTAAAGAAGGAAACTAAGTGTGGGGTAGATGGGAACTCTGAATTATTTTCTCAATTTTTCTGAAAACCGAAAAATAGGGGTGCCTGGGTGGCTCAGTCGTTTAAGTGTCTGACTTCAGCTCAGGTCATGATCTCACAGTTTGTGGATCCGAGCCCCATGTCGGGCTCTGTGCTGACAGGTCAGAGCCTGGAGCCTGTGTCAGATTCTGTGTCTCCTTCTCTCTCTGGCCCTCTCCTGCTTGCACTCTCTCTCTGTCTCTCTCAAAAATAAAATAAACATTAAAAAAAAAAAAGAAATTTAAAAAAAAAAATCTAAAAATAAACTCTAAAAACTAAAATTACATATAAATAAGTGTATCTATGTAAATCCATATAATTATATATAAAATCACAAATTTTTTAAAAATATATACACACAATGGGGCGCCTGGGTGGCGCAGTCGGTTAAGCGTCCGACTTCAGCCAGGTCACGATCTCGCGGTCCGTGAGTTCGAGCCCCGCGTCAGGCTCTGGGCTGACGGCTCAGAGCCTGGAGCCTGTTTCCGATTCTGTGTCTCCCTCTCTCTCTGCCCCTCCCCCGTTCATGCTCTGTCTCTCTCTGTCCCAAAAATAAATAAACGTTGAAAAAAAAATTTAAAAAAAAAAAAAAAAAAAAAAAAAAAAAAAAAAAAAGAAAATAAAAAAAAAAATCTAAAAATAAACTCTAAAAACTAAAATTACATATAAATAAGTGTATCTATGTAAATCCATATAATTATATATAAAATCACAAATTTTTTAAAAATATATACACACAATGGGGCGCCTGGGTGGCGCAGTCGGTTAAGCGTCCGACTTCAGCCAGGTCACGATCTCGCGGTCCATGAGTTCGAGCCCCGCGTCGGGCTCTGGGCTGATGGCTCAGAGCCTGGAGCCTGTTTCCGATTCTGTGTCTCCCTCTCTCTCTGCCCCTCCCCCGTTCATGCTCTGTCTCTCTCTGTCCCAAAAATAAATAAACATTGAAAAAAAAATTTTTTTTAATATATACACACATATAGTAAAGGAAGGATAAAAGGGACTAAGGGATTGAGAGAAAGAAGTTTCCTGACATTGAATGTAAGGTGTCAAAACAGAAGGGGGGGAGACAGGGAGGGGATGTGGGCCAGGCCCTAAGCCTCAGTTTTCAGGACATTCCTGGGGTGTGGGGGCAGCAGGGGGGCAAGTTACCAGCACAATGGCAGATCCTCAACCACAGACCAACCACGTCCGTGTTCTTGTCGTTCTCGTCCTGCCCACCTACCCAGAAACAATGGCCCTGACTATAAGTTGGTCTCTCCCCTGCCCTCCTAAATCTTCCTCCCCAATCTTTGAGGAAGAATGGATTAATTGCTCTTCATTTCATATTTCTTACCACCGACATTCTACATTTGACACCTCTTCTTCAAAACCAGACCCAGGGCCTGGCAGACCACTGAGAGACCACAGAAAGGCCACCCGAACTGGGAGCTTCTGCCCCCTGGCCCCCTCATGAGCTCCATCAAAACAGAGAGTCTCCCAGTAACACGGAGTCACAGAATCTATGAGGCCACCCACCTCTCAGCCCTTGCAAAGGGCCTTTCCAAGCCTTTCTAAGTAAGGAGCTGAGGCCCACCGGGTCCATGTGACTCGTCTAAGATCACAGCTAGTTGAAGGCGGGGCTGAGATCAGGACCCAGGATTCCTGAACCCCAGGCTTTTCTCCCATAATGTGCTGCCTTCCTGCATCTGACATTTAATGCACTTCTGTTTCTGGCAATAGAGCCGACTAGACACTCTGAACTACTTCCTGCTGAAACGTTAAAACTGCTGGGTAAAATGTTTCACTCCTTTAAAGGCACCAAGTGAGCTGGCGAAAAGGGTCAGAGGCCAAAAAAGAAGGGAAAGCAGGAACCCGGACAGGATGTGGACACTGGCTTTCTCCCCGAGGAAACACGCCAAAGCCAAGCAACCTTGGGCT
Organism: Prionailurus viverrinus; assembly: GCF_022837055.1. NCBI lineage: Eukaryota > Metazoa > Chordata > Mammalia > Carnivora > Felidae > Prionailurus > Prionailurus viverrinus. The sequence continues at coordinate 19,708,413 of NC_062574.1, forward strand.
TCGGTTTTCAAGGCCTGTTGGGCACATGAAAGGGGAGACAAAGCCTTGCGCCGGCAAGGTGGGGAATCTGACAGAGAACTTTCTGCGAAGCTGGGCCCTATCTCCAGGACAGGAGTGGGCTAGAAATAAGTTCATGAAATAAAACTCTTCACAGAGGAGCAAGGAAAACTGCCCATGTTAAGTAAACATTGCAAGTGGGTGGAAAGAAAAAAAAAATTTTACCCTAAGAATTCTTTAACCACAAGCCAGCTCTCATGTTTAAATTCATACGGTGGGCAAAACTCCTCAAGCCAACTGAGCAAGGCTTTAAGGGGGCAGGAGAGTTAGTCATATGACTGTCTAGGGGCAGAGCATTCCAGGCAGGGAGAGGCAATTGCCAATTCAAAGGTCCTAAGGCAGGGCCATGCCTGGCTTGTTCCAGGAACAAGAACAGGCCTCAGGGCCTGGAATGGAGACAGCCAAGGGGAAGGAGAAGAAGATGACGTCACAGAAGTAACAGGAGACCAGGTTGGACAAGGCCTGGTGTGCCGCTGTAAAACCGTGGACTCTCTGAAATGCCAAGCCTCTGGAAGAGTCTGAGCGAAGAAGTGAGGTGATCTAACTTACACATTAAAAGGATTGCCCTGGGGGGGGGCGCCTGGGTGGCTCAGTCGGTTAAGCATCTGACTTGGCTCAGGTCAGGGGCTGGCTTTGGCTCAGCCCCCACATCGGGCTCTGTGCTGACAGCTCGGGGCCTGGATCCTGCGTTGGATTGTGTGTCTTCCCTTCTTTCTGCCCTTCCCCCACTCATGCTCTCTCTCTGTTTCTCAATAGTAAATAAACGTTACAAAAAAAAATTTTTTTTTTAAGAAGGATTGCCCTGGGGCGCCTGGGTGGCTCAGTCCGTTGAGTGTCTGACTTCAGCTTAGGTCATGATCTAGCAGTTCGTGAGTTCAAACCCTGCATCGGGCTCTGTGCTGACAATGAATGCAGAACTGGAGCCTGCTTCAGATTCTGTCTCCCTCCCTCTCTCTCTGCCCCTCCCCTGCTTGTGTTCTCTCTCTCAAAAATAAACAAATAAATAAACTTTAAAAAAATGGATTGCCCTGGGGTGCCTGGGTGGCTCAGTAGGTTAAACATCCAACACTTAATTTTGGCTCAGGTCATGAACTCATGGGTCGGTGAGTTTGAGCCCCGCGTGGGGCTCTGAGCTGACGTTGTAGAGCCCGCTTGGGATTCTCTCTCTCTCCCACTCTGTTCCTCCCCAGCTCAGTCTCGTGTACTCCAGATAGATAGATAGATGATAGATAGATAGATAGATAGATAGATAAACAAACTTAAAAAATAAGAGGATTGCCCTGTGGTGATGGCTGCACAAGAATATGAATGTATTTAATGCCACTGCACCATATGCATTAAAATGGTAAATTTTATATTCTGTGTATTTTACCACAATTTTTTATTTATTTATTTTTTTTTTCAACGTTTATTTATTTTTGGGACAGAGAGAGACAGAGCATGAACGGGGGAGGGGCAGAGAGAGAGGGAGACACAGAATCGGAAACAGGCTCCAGGCTCTGAGCCATCAGCCCAGAGCCCGACGCGGGGCTCGAACTCACGGACCGCGAGATCGTGACCTGGCTGAAGTCGGACGCTTAACCAACTGCGCCACCCAGGCGCCCCCCACAATTTTTTAAAAAAATGATCACCTTGGGGGCGCCTGGGTGGCTCAGTCGGTAGAGCAACCGACTTCGGCTCAGGTCATGATCTCACAGTTTGTGAGTTCAAGCCCCGCGTCGGGCTCTGTGCAGACACCTCAGAGCCTGGAGCCTGCTTCGGATTCTGTGTCTCCCTCTCTCTCTGCCCCTCCCCCACTCATGCTCTGTCTCTCTCTGTCTCAGAAATAAACATTAAAAAAAAAAAAAAATGGGGCGCCTGGGTGGCGCAGTCGGTTAAGCGTCCGACTTCAGCCAGGTCACGATCTTGCGGTCTGTGAGTTCGAGCCCCGCGTCAGGCTCTGGGCTGATGGCTCAGAGCCTGGAGCCTGTTTCGGATTCTGTGTCTCCCTTTCTCTCTGCCCCTCCCCCGTTCATGCTCTGTCTCTCTCTGTCCCAAAAATAAATAAACGTTGAAAAAAAAAATTAAAAAAAAAAAATGATCACCCTGGCTCCTGTGCTCAGAATATGTGGAATGAAAGCTTGAAGACCAAATTGAAAGGTATTCCCACTAATCTAGATGAAAAATGATGCTGGCTCCAGTAAGGATGATATAGCAGGAGAGGAGATGAGGTCATATTGCGAATGTGCCTGGAAGCCAAATAGGTTCCTGACATTGTGTGTAACGTATCAAACGAAGGAAAGATCACAATGACTCCGAGCTTTCTGGCCTGAGCAACTGGAAGGACAAAACTGCCATTGACTGAATAGGGGGCAGGTTTATAGGTGACAACAGGAAGTTAAGTTTGGGCTTGCTGGCTGCGATGTCTGTTAAACGTTCAAGGGGAGACGTCAAGTGTTGGTGAAAAGGCAGAGCCACTGGAACCTTCGAACACTCCTAGGGGAGTGAAAGTCAGAACCGCCTTGGAGAACCCTTTGTCAGTTACCTGCTAAAGCTAAATGTGTGTGTCATCTGTGACCCAGCCACTCCATCCCTAGGTGCGTGCCTGATAGCAATTAAAGATGTGAAGGAGAACACTCAAAGCCAGCCGGCATTCCTCAGAATAACCCTAAACTGGACAAAATCCATCCACAGTGGATTCAATGGTGACATATTCACATAATGATGTATTATCCGGCAATGCACATAAGCAGGCTACTGCTATGCAATCACGTGGATGAATCTCCAGTCACAGAATATAATCTTTGCAGAGTATAAAGTCAGACAGAGAGAGAATAAAAAGCCGGTAGCCAATTTATTCAAAAGCAGATGAAACAGGTATTCAAACAAAAACTTGCCCATGAATGTCCACAGCGGCACCACTCGTGACAGCCAAGAGGTGGAAACGACCCAAATGGCCATCAACAGATGAGTGGATGAAGACATGTGGTATATAGTGATATGATAGAGTACTATTTAGCCATAATAAAGAATTAAATTTCAGTACCTGCTACAACATGGATAACGTTGACAACATTACGCTAAGTAAAATAAGCCAGGTACACAGGCCATATATTGTGTGGTTTCATTTATAATGAAATATCCAGAACAGGCAGGTCCATAGAAACAAAAGGCAGATGAGTGGTTGCCAGGGGCTGAGAATGGGGGATGGGGCGTGACTGCTAATGGTCATGGGGTTTCCTTTCTGAAGTGACCTAGGTAATGGTGATGGCTGCACAACATTATGAGTGTGCTAAATGCCACTGAATTGCATGCTTTAATGTGGTTAAAATGGGGGGCACTTGGCTGGCTCGGTCAGAAGAGCATGTGACTCTTGATCTCGGGTCGTGAGTTCAAGCCCCACACTAGGCATAGAGATTACTTTTAAAAAAATAGCTGGGGCACCTTGGTGGCTCAGTCAGTTGAGCGTCTGACTTCAGCCCACGTCATGATCTCAAGGTTCAGGAGTTCAAGCCCCACATTGGGCTGCTCACTGCTGTCGGCACAGAGCCCACTTCCAGTCCTCTGTCCCCCTCTCTGTCTGCCCCTCCTCCACTTGTGCTCTCTCTCTCTCTCTCAAAAATAAACACCAAAAAAAGTGGTTAAAATGGTAAATGTTATATGTATTTTACCACAATCAACTAAAAAAAGATAAAACTAATGTGTCGTGTTATAATCAGGATAGTGGTTACCTTGGAGTATAGAGAGGGCTGTGTGGGAGGAAGCATAGGATGCCGGGGGTGCTGGTAATATACCTTTTTTTAAACCTGTATGGTAGTGACATGAGTGTGTCCATCTTGCAAAGAATCATTGAGCCAAAGAGACAAGTAAAGACAATTCTTTCAAGGAGTTTTGCTGCAAAGTGGGGCCGAGAAAGTGGGCAGGAGCTATAGAGGAAGTAGGATGGAGGGAGGGTTGTTTTCAGATCGGAGAGACAATCATAGTGGGTTTGTTTTGTTTTTTTTTAATGTTTGTTTATTTTTGAGAGAGAGAGAAAAACAGAGCACGAGGAGGGGAGGGGCAGAGAGAGAGGGAGACACAGAATCCGAAGCAGGCCCCAGGCTCTGAGCCGTCAGCACAGAACCCGACTCAGGGCTCGAACCCATGACTGTGAGATCAAGACCTGAGCCGAAGTCACACACTCAACCGACTGAGCCACCCAGGCGCCCCTGAGACAGTCATGGTTTTTGTGCACACAAGAATAATCTAAGAAGGAAGGGGGAAGCAGACAACGAGGGAAAGGTAGGAGAGAATTGCTTCAAGTGGACCCTGAGCGAGGCGGAGGACCCGAGGTCTCGTGCGGGAGTGGGGGGTCTGCAGTCAGTCCACCCGCAGGAACAAGCGGGAAACTGATCACATGAGTGTCAGAGCTGGGGAGCAGTGGTTATTGCCCCCAGTTCACCAGTGAGCAGTCTGACAGTCGGGGAGAAGAGCAGACTGCCCACGCTCACATAGCTGGAGCCAGAAGTGGAAACCTGGTCGGCCTGACTGCAGGTGCACCACACCCGGCTGCCCGAGAGCCTCAAGTTCACCTCCCTACCACGCAAAGCAGCATCTTCTATTGTCCACCCTGAAATAGCTTCTCAAACTCTTAGGAGTGGCACCCTAGGTTTCTAAGCATCCTGGGATTTAATGAACAAGGCTGTTCCACCTTGTCGATATGCCTGATCATATAAAGGACTGGTATTACACGTCCTCCTCAGCCCTCATTCTTCCAGGCTGAAGAATCCTAACTGGGGAGCTTGCCCTCGTGGTAAAAGCCATTCATCACTCTACTGTCTGGCCCCTTTCCAGTTCTATTACAACTTTCTTGGAATGCAGAGGCCGTAACAACAGAAACCACAGTGGCTTCCATTTTGAAGAGCCTTTTACAGGGACATGAGCCCCATTTATATATTCACACCGATGGTCAGCAGGGCCGTGACTCGCCCAAGTCACACAGAGTGACAACAATAGAACCCAGCAGAGGAGACTTCCAACTGCCGTGACCTCACACCCAACGGCCTACAGATGGGCACATAAAGGAGTCAGGGCACATTCAGCTGCAAGTGATGGGGGAAGGTTCTATCAGGCTGGCTTAAAGCGGGGCGCCTGGGTGGCTCAGTTGATTGAGCATGTGACTCCTGATTTCAGCCCAGGTCATGATCTCACAGTTTGTGGGTTCAAGACCCACATCGGGCTCTGTGCTGACAGCACAGAGCCTGCTTGGGATTCTCTGTCTCCTTCTCTCTCTACCCCTCCCCTGTTTGTACTCTCTCTCAAAAATAAATAAACTTTAAAAAAAAAAAAAAAAGATGGGCTTGAAGCATTAAGGAGGATTTACTGAATAACATAACTGGAAGTCCTAAAGTAAGCAGGCTTCTGGGCTGGTTGACAGGGGCTCAATGATGTCATCATGGTCCCAGTTTCATTCTGTCTTGCCATCCGCAGGGGCTGCACTGAGTTGTATGACAGCCCCCTCCCACCAGAAAAAGATATGCCTCCCTCCTAAGCCCTGGAACCTCTGAATGTGAACCTCTGACCCTTATGTGCAAAAAGGGTCTTTGTAGATGCAATTAAGTTAAGGATCTTACCATGAGATCACCCGGGACTAGAGGGTGGGCCCTAAATCCAATGACACATACACCCTTATAAGAGACAGAAGAGAAGACAGACCCGGAGAGGAAGGCCACAAGAAGAGGAGGCAGTGACTGTAGTGAGTGGCTGCAAGCCAAGGAATTCTGGCAGCCACCAAAAGCTGAAAGAGTCAGAGAACATAATCTCCCCTAGGGCCTCTGGAGGAAGCACAGCCCTGCTGACAACTTGACTTTGAACTTCTGGACTCTAGAACCATGAAAAAATAAATTTCTTTTGTCTTAAGCCACCACATTCATGGCAATCTGTTAGGCAGCCTAGGAGACTAATACAGGGAACTAGAGATTCCATGATGAGGGTTAACTTAGGCCTGAACTCCATGCCCTGCCCCTATGTCCAGGGGTGGGGGTAGCTTTTCCCAAGGTCCACAGGCTGCAGGAGAAAGGGGTGGTCTTCAAGAGGAGGAGGGATGGATGTAGGAAAGGTAACCAGAACGTCCACCCCAGTCACCCTGTAAAGACAGAGTGCCATCTCCTGAGCATCTGACGGACTCTCTCTGGGAGAGAGAAAAGCATAGGAAATACAAAGGGTACTCCGAGGCATGACCTTCACACGTTGGAGGTACAGGGCTGCACCGCCCAGAGGTATCCTCCAAACCCTGAGAACAAAGTTGAACACGTGGAGCACAGAGAACCTTCCTCTACAAACATTGGGTGTGCAAGTGTCCAGGGGCTGCAAAGATCACGCACACGGAGGAGCCCACGGCATCCACCCAGTTGCCTAAGCCAGGACCCCAGGGTCCTCCCAGACTCCTTCCTATCCCTCCTCCCACCCTCGGTCCGTCCCCACTCCTGCCAGCTCTACCTTCCATAACCAGTTCCGATCTGTCAGTGTCCCTCTGTCTCCATAGATATCACTCTGCTTGAGGTCACCACCCTCTCTCACTAGGTTGCAGCTCCCAGATGCTCCCTGCCTTCCATCTTGGCCCCCACCACCATGCTCCACCGGGAACTAGAAGGATCTTCTGAAAATGAGGGTCTGCCCGTGGCTCATTCCTGCTGCACACCTCTCAAGCCCCTTGGCATAGGTTTCAGGCCCCTTTTCTCATCACCTGCCATCACCATCACCACATCCCTCACCAGCTCTCCAAATACACGAGTCCTCTCGAAGCACACGCAGTGCATCTGCCTGGACAATCCCCCCCACTACTTGCCTGGCCAAGTCCTCAAGGGCTCAGCCCCGGGGCCCTCTTCTTGGAGTGGTCACCTGGAGCGCCCTCCCCTTCTGGGTTCCCACCGCACGCTGGGCTTGGGCAGTCCTCCTATGCTGCCACCCTGCCCTATGGCTCTGAGCCCCCCAAGAGCAGAAACCAGGTCCCCCACCCCTCCGTCCTCAGCACACGGCATACAGCAGGTGCTCTGAAAGAAACGGATTGGGGAACCTGGGTGGCTCCGTCGGCTCAGCATCTAACTTCAACTCAGGGCATGATCTCACAGTTTGTGGGTTCGAGTCCCATGTCGGGCTCTGTGCTGACAGTGCGAAGCCTGCTTGGGATTCTGTGTCTCTCTCTCTCTGCCCCTCCCCTGCTTGTACTCTGTCTCTCTCCCTCAAAAATAAACAAACATTAAAAAAAAACTGGAAAAAAAAAAAAGAAACCAATGAGTAAAGATCAAACCCGCATTGCATTCCCTTGCTTTTTCTGAAACAAAATTTGTCCTAGACTTTTGCTATATCTCAATGTTTTCCTTGGGGCGCCTAGGTGGTTCAGTCTGCTAAGCATCCCACTGTAGCTCAGGTCATGATCTCACAGTTCGTGAGTTCAAGTCCCACGTTGGGCTCTGTGCTCGCAGCTCAGAGCCTGGAGCCTGCTTCAGATTCTGTGTCTCCCTCTCTCTGTGTCCCTACCCCACTCGTGCGCTCTCTCTCTCTCTCTCTCTCTCTCTCTCTCTCTCACTCTCTCTCTCAAAAATAAATAAACATTTTTTAAAAATCTTAAATCTCAGTGTTTCCCATCTTGGCAGAGCAAGCATAGAAGCCCAGATAACGGGTCAAATCCTACCTCTGTGAGGCCAAAGGGCCAATTATTTCACCTCCCTGAGCCTCGACTCCTCCCCATGTAAAATGAGAATTAATAAGCCTTCCTTCATAAGGAAAACCAGCTAACATATCATCTGGCACAGGGAGGCAGCACAGCGTGTTTTCCTTTCCTTTGCATATGTGCACACTTTGCTTGAAGTCAGCAAGCATATGCTAAGCACCCACCATGCGCCAGACTCTGGGGTAGGTGTTGGGGGCCACGTAACGAGGATGACCCTTCCCTTAGATTTCACAGTAATCTTTCCTGACAGATGTCACGTCTAAAATCAGGAGTAAATCCTGCCTCTGGATTCACAAGTGGATTGCTAACCCTCGGGCAGCCCGTTCGCAGGAAAGTAGCCCTGAGCCAGCTCAGCTTCAGCTCCAGCGACCCTCGCCCAGTGGATCTCTCAGAAGGCAGTGCGCCGATGGGTCTCTACTGCCACCAGCTGGAGAATCGGAATAAGGCCACAGGCAGCAGCCAGGAGAAATTCAGGTACCTGCCGGCGGTTGCCAAACACACGGCCCTAACTTCTCTATCTGCCACGTTTATTCAACAGCTCAGAAGTGGTCAGAGGAAATTGCTGCTGAAATCAAAATTATCTCACCAGAAAAAAAAAATTTTTTTTTTTAAGGCAAAGCAACTGCACCTTGCAATGGTCAGAATTGGAAACGTGCCTCCTGAGGAACGTTCTCTCTCTGGACTCCAAGGGGAGGACCAAAAAACCCTGTAAGGTGGAGGGAAGGATCTTCTTCAGAAACCATGACTATGTTTACTCCACGGGCCATTGTCAAGTACAGACCCTCGCGGCATTCTGAAAATCTTGGTGCCCTGGAACCCAACTGAACTGTCCTCCTGCCCATAAACACCTGCAGGATCTAGCTCAGTCCTGGAACCAGCTCAGTAGAAACTGCCAGAAGCGGAGAGGCCGTTCTTTCCAAAGACCTTCGCTTTGCGGCCAGACTCACTAAGTCAACAAAGTTGGAGCCAGCCCCGCTGCTTGCCTTCCTGTCACGCCCTCCAACTTCTTCTCCCTGGCCTGCCACGCTCACACACACGTGTACACACACACACAGACACAGTCCTCTGGATCCAGCATTCTGTTATTTGCGTGGGGAGTCTGCCTGGGAGAACTGGGAGGCAGAATCCAGACAGGCTACAGCCAGGGTCTGGGGTTTTCTCCTTCTCCATATTCCAACCATCTTATGGAAGATTGGTTTCAAGAAGGTAAACTCTGGAAAACCAAGGGCAGTGCAGCACCAAGGTATTTACTTAGCCAATGAATGTGCTTCCGTCTTCCTGGAAGGCAGTCTCAAATTTCCTCAGTGCAGTGGAACTTTGCTCAGTCCAGCCAGTCACTTCTATATGTAGGAGTGGTCGCTGCAGCCTTTACGGTCAACCCACCCAGCCACTCAGGTATTTGAGAACAAAGTGAGGGAAGACTCACTCACCCGCTATACCTTCCTGGGGTCTCATGATGACCAAACTGTCCCCACGTTAAGCACAGCACCAAACTAATTTAGGGCTAGAGTGAAAGGGTGCCTTCCCTCAGAATTTCCCAAAGGGAAGAAAGTCATAACAGACAGAAACACACTGGAGCCATCAAAAACCCCCACAAAATTACCTACAGAAATTATGAATGGCATGGTTCTGTTTCTTCTGCTTCAGTGCCAAAATTGAAAGATTTCCATCCAGACCGAACATAAAAACAAAAAATTACCAGCACTCTGGTATTAATCAACCCATGATACTTGAATTTTTCTTTTAAGTAGGCTCCACGCCCAGCAGGGAACCCAGCGACGGGCCTGAACTCATGACCCTGAGATCAAGACCTGAGCTGAGATCAAGAGTCAGACGTTTAACCAACTGAACCACCCAGGTGCCCCCGCTCCATGATGATACTTTCCATACACCATCTCTGCCGAGCTGATGACCTACATCCCCCGGCCCAAGCAATAACTTGTTCTCATCTGGTAAGTTTCTGTTAATATTGCTTCTCTTGCATTTGCAGCGTTCGAGAAGCAAAACTGACGTTCTCTCTGACCATCTTACTTTCCAACCCTGAGCTTCCACCGGGGCCTCTGCGGTTCTCCTTACATCCTCATGCAGTACCAAGTGGGGGCAGTGGGCACAAGGTCAGCTCATGTCCGTCTTCAAAGGTTCTCCCTGTCCCACGGCCCCTCTGGGTCCATCAGGTTCTCTGCACGCTTGAGGCCTGAGCACCTTCCTGCAAGATGGTCCTGACTGCCTACGAGAACCAACAGCTGTCAAGCTCTGAGGACCTAACTTCCCAGGACACGCCAGGAAGCAGGGCTCATGTGCCACCTGCTCTTAGCCTTCCCAGATCTGTCTTCTGCATTTTTCTTCTCACAACCCAGGGGGCTTGGGGGAGAGGGACTGAGGACTGTCTTTCTTCAAGACACATAGTCTGTTGGTCCAAAACCTGTTGCCTCTTTACAAGAATAGAAAGAAAGAGAGAGGGAGAGAGGAAGGAAGGAAGGGAGGGAGGGAGGGAGGGAGGGAGGGAGGGAGGGAGGGAGGAGAAAAGAAAAGAAAAAGAAACATTTAGAAAGAAAATAAGCCCCTTTTTGTAAAACAGAAGACAGAAAAATGTCTTGGCTGTCTTTGACCGTGTCACATGCCTCCACTAAGGCAACGAACAGCATGCTTACATGGAGAGAGGGCGTGAGAGAAACAAAGGCATATCACAAATGTCATCTGGTCACTTGATAAACATGTATTTACTCTCCTTTCCCTCACTCAAGATTTTTGCTGTGGTCAGTTGTGATTCCTTGCTTGGTAAATGACATTGTTTGAAAGAAAGGTCAGAATCAAGTTTTCTCTCTTGTTCCTCCGAACAGTCCCTCAGGCACCTACATTTCTCCACTGGCTTCCTTCTGCTTCTTTCTCTCCGTTCCCTTCTTGTCTCTCCCATCGCTGCCTCTTCCCAGGCTGGCTCACACACCCCGAGAGAAGCTGGCTGGAAGTCACCATTGCCCCCAGTCAAGAGACACAACAGTGCCAAAGGCACAGCTCAAGTGGCCACGTGCATGCCCCAAAACATTTTAGCCTGAAATGTCCATGCCCCCACCCCTGCACCTGCCCCAAGCCAGTACATTATATGAACACTTTCTTTTTTTTAATGTTTATTTATTTTTGAGAGAGGGTGCAAGCAGGGGCGGGGCAGAGAGAGAGAGAGAGGGAGGGCAAGAATCTCAAGCAGGCTCTACACTCTTAGCCTGGAGCCCGATGCTCACGTGGCTTCATCTCATGAACCGTGAGATCATGACCTGAGCCGAAGTCAAGAGCTGGATGCTTAATGGACTGAGCCACCCAGGCGCCTCATTATATGAACACTTTCTAATTCCTACATCCCAAAATGCCCTTTTTAGCCTTCATCTTACTTGCTCTCTGTAAAAGATGGTCATTCCCTCCTTAAAACTCTCTTCTTAGGGGTGCTGGGTGGCTCAGTCAGTTAAGCATCCGACTTCAGCTCAGGTCATGACCTCACAGTTCATGAGTTCAAGTCCCGCGTTGGGCTCTGTGCTCACAGCTCAGAGCCTGGACCCTGCTTCAGATTCTGTGTCTCCCTCTCTCTCTGCCCCTCCCCCACTCACACTCTGTCTCTGTCTCTTGAAAATAAATGTTAAAGAAAAACAAATTTTTAAATAAAAATTAAAAAAAACAAAACTCTCTTCTTAGATTTGGCTTGACTGACACCTATGCTCACCTGGTTCTCTTTTTCCTCCACTGTCACAGCCTGGCCCTGGGTCCGACCTTCCATCTAGCCTTTCGCTGCAAATGCACTGCAAGCTTCTGTCCTCAGCCCTCTCCTCACTACACACCCTCACAGAACAATCTCAACCTGTCAATGCTGCAACACCTTCCAAAACCTCAAAAATCCCCACAACATGCCCTCTCCTTCTGCCCTCCTCCTTGTCCCTTCTGATGCCAGACACATATATGCAATTGCCTATTGACAGTTTAGCTAGAAAACAAAAAGCCAGAGAGAGGATAAGATTGCTAATTTCTGGGTGCCTGGGTGGCTCAGTTGGTTGAATGTCTGAGTCTTGATTTTGGCTCAGGTCATGATCCCAGGGTTCATGGGTTCGAGCCCCACATCAGGCTCTGTGCTGACAGTGCAGAGCCTGCTTGGGATTCTCTTTCTCTTAAAATAAACTTTAAAAAAAAAAAAAAAAGATTGCTAATTTCCTATATTTGAAAGGAAGTCAGGACCACAGAGCAGACCAGGACCATGTGGGGGTAGATTTCAACTCAAAACAACAGAGAATTTTCTTACAAAGACCACTAGCCAACAGTGGATGGGCCCCTTCTGAGGCAGTAACTAGAAGAAAGGATTCTTGCACATGGTACAAGGCCAAACTAAGCAATATTAATAGTCTCTCCCTATGAGATTGATACTTCTCAGTTCAGCAGAGATTTAAAAAAATAGATATTTGTTGTTGGGTTTGTTTTTTTTCATTTTGAGTACCTAAAAGCACAATTCATTTTAGGACACTGATTAGAAATCATTGCAGGGCACCTGGGTGGCTCAGTCGGTTAAGTGTCCAACTCAGTTTCAGCTCAGGTCATGATCTCACAGTCCGTGAGTTCAAGCCCCACATCAGGTCGTGCACCGCAGAGCCTGCTTGGGATTGTCTCTCCTTCTCTCTGTCCCTCCCCTGCTTGTGCTCTCTCTCTCAGAATAAATAAACTTTAAAATTTTTTTTAAAAAGAATAAAGAAATGCTTGTTCTCATGCCGGTCTAATCAGCTCTGACACTGGGAAGAGGAGACAAGGCAGAGCAGTATAGTGACAGGGTCTATGACTGTCCCATCAGCAAGGATAGTGGAGGAGACATTTTTTCTCCCTAGGACAGTTTTGGTCATGAGGCCCCTCACAGTGAAAGCCACTGCTTTCCCTCATCAGGTTCTGCCTTGCTCACACACTTTGTGGGGCCTCTGAAAAATCATTTAAATGGTAAAAAGCATTTAAATGGTTAAATGCTCATTTAACCGCTATGGAGCTGACTCAGATTTCAGATTTGAAACTTGTTCTTGAATCAGCTTCAGCAGGGAGGCAGGGAGGTTAAGAAGCAATCCCTGAGCTTGCCAGAGAGGCAAAGGTGACTTAGTCTGGTGCATCGCAGACCTGCCAACGCATGGTTCCCAGATCCCGCCTCTAGGCGTGTTCTCACACAGGGGTGAACAGCCAAGGAAAGCAGACTCCAAAGTCACGTATGGGTTTAGGGCACGGTTCTGCCATTTCCTGGCTGTGAGATCTTGGAGAAGTCCAAACATTTTGTCTTTTTTTTTCTCATGTCTAAAATAAAGCAACTTAGGGGCACCTGGCTGGCTTACTCAGAGAGCACATGACTCTTCATCTCAGGATCGTGAGTTCAAGCCCCATGTTAGGTATAGAGATTACTTAAATAAATAAAACTTTTTAAAAAATAAAATAAAACAAAATTAGGCAATTAAAAAAATAGTGACTTCAGGGGCACCTGGATGGCTCAGTCAGGTAAGCAACCGACTTCAGCTCAGGTCATGATCCCATGGTTCACAAGTTCAAGCCCCGAACTGGGCTCTGTACTGACAGCTCGGAGCCTGGAGCCTGCTTCAGATTCTGTGTCTCCCTCTCTGTCTGTCCCTCCCCCACTAGCGCTCACTCACTCGCTCTCTCTCAAAAATAAAAATAACTTTAATAAAATAAAAAATAAAAAAACAGTGACTTCATATAAGTAATTATAAAGAGTAAAAGATTAAATGGAAAGCAGAGTTCAAAATCCTTTCATACCAATTGAGGGCTATATAATTGCTGGCTTAATTTATTTGCCATTTAGTGTTCCAACTTGCAGAAAGCCCTTGTTAACTGAGTAAACGGTCAATTTTTCATCAACAGGAAGAGAAATCAGTCACAAAGTCACCAACATCTCTTGGATTCCAATCCCTGGCCAAAACATTATTTTCTTTTACAGAGTACTTTTAAGGGTCCAAGTACCTCAAGCCTTAAAAATGTAAGCCAGGTAACTTTAACTGAAGGAGTAAGGCTTTATCTATAAGTATCTAATTAAGGGGGGGGGGGGGGGGGAGACAAAAGCAAATCAAATTTTTTCTACCTTTATTTATAAAGAACACAGCTCCTCCTGACACAGACACGAACACTCACACGTTCCAAGGAGGAGCTCGATAAAAACAACAACAACAATAGCAGAACTGGAGGACATCGGGACCTTATTTAACACCAGTCTGTGTGCCCGACTCAGGGATCACTGGGAATGTGTCCTCAAATATGACATCTCACCTCAAAGGAAGACAGGCCTTCATCTGGAGGGTGCACCCACCCCCCAGGCAAAAAAGCTGCACACTCAATCTTCAGCATCATCGAACTGTCCTGTTTCAAAGACCATCTTGGAATAGTGGGGTATCAGCGGAGGTGGGTGGTGCCAACTGGGGTCATAGATCATATCTCCTTGCGGGGCACAGCACACCCAAGGTTTGACCTCCTGAGAAATGCAACCCTGGATGTCATCAGCATCTGCAAGCAATTAAAAAAAAAAAAAAACAGATTAAAAGGAGAAGGGGAGGTGAGACACATAGCCAAAAAATGTCTAGGGGACAGACACTAGCCATGTCTTTGTTTAAAAATACACATGCGGGGTGCCTGGGTGGCTCAGCCAAAGCGTCTGACTTCGGCTCAGGTCATGATCTTACGGCTCGTGCTTGATTCAAGCCCAATGTCGGGCTCTGTGCTGATAGCTCGGAGCCTGAAGCCTGCTTCAGATTCTGTCTCCGTCTCTCTCTGCCCCTTCCCTGCTCACGCGCTCGCGCTAATACAAATAAACATTAAAAATTTTTTTTCAGTACACAGGCAGAGCCCTCCTTCAAGGATTGCATGCCCAAGCTGTGCTTCTCAGAGGACGGTTCTTAGTGCAGAGGAAGCAACCGCAGAAGAGCACTGCTGTCTGCAGCAGCTAGATTCACACAGACATTTCTAAGAGAGTAACATTGCTTTCATGTTAAAACTGATGCATTATAAAGTCAACTGTGAAATTTGCAATTTTCCCCCAACATGAAAGAGAAGCTGTCACAGAAATTTCAGCTCTGTAAAAGGTTATCAGGCTGAGCTCACAGATGTGGGTCCTTCATCCAAACTGTCAGCCTTTGGGGTAGCCTGGTAGGTAACCTGGTCTGGGACCCTAGAAACACCACACCTACCATACGGATTCCCTTGATCTGCTTTCAACTCCAAGTCCCAGTCCTCGTTAAAAAGATCAGCAGCCTGTTCCTTGGGCGGGCAGTCGGACACTCCTTCTGACAGCTCCCAGGTATTCAGGTCCCCATCAGAATCCTCATCCTCCACGGCAAAGTCTTCCTCTTCCGAGTGGGTGCCCTCACCATGGGCAGGACTACCATTAGGGATGCTCTGTGCTCCACTGGCTAAGAAATCAACAGAAGGAAGGTTTTAAAACCACTAGCAACTACACAGGGACTACTCACGTGCTTGGAAAATGTTTGGCAGACATACTAAGAGGGCAAGAGTAAAACAAGCATACAGAGTTCTTTAGCCACCTGAGCCCTTAAAAAAAAATGTTCTGTTTACATTTTTCGAAGTAGGATTGATCATTTCTTTTCAATAAAATCTTTTGCCTTCAACGAGGACATTAATTGTCAGGTCTTATCATGCACACAGGGAATCAAGCAAATCAAGCACAGTTTATATATTTAAGTAGTTTACAGGTAACTGAGGCAAAGCACATCTGGCAGATGATAAGCTTTCATAACACAAACTTGAATTTTTACTCGTGTATTTCTCTCTTCATCATCAAAGAGCACAGGACAAGGGGCAGTGGGAGGAAAGCAGGCAGAAGAGCAGAACCCATCAGCCACAGAGGCAGCCACCACGTCTCCTCCTCCTGATATTGGGGAGAGCTGGAAGGTATATTTTCAAAAGGTATTAAGATAATAGAATAAAAGTCTGGGGAAGGATAATGGACCCCAAGTACATGGTGGTGCCAGGTCAGAGCTGGGAAAAGAATCAGCCTAAAAACAGCCATGCTATTAACAGTGTATAATAATACCAGCTATAAGCACAAAAGTCATAGGTCAGGGCATGGGTTCTGGAGCCAAACTACCCTGCTCCAAACCCCAGTTCTGTCAATTCTGAATTGTGTGATTGAGCTGAAGTGTACTCAACCGACTCGTCAGTAACTTAAACACAAAATCACCACACAGCACAGCAATTCCACTCCTGAACGGATACCCAAAAGAATCGAAAGCAGGTATTTAGGCAAGACTTGTACAAAAGTGTTCATAAGAGCATCATTCACAATCACCGAAGGGTATAAACAACTCATAAATGCCTATCAACTGATGAATAAGCAGCCAAGATGTAGTATATCCAGATGATGGAACTGTTCAGCCATAAAAAGGAATGTACTGATTCATGCTACATGAGTCTTGAAAATATCATGCTGAGTGAAAGAAGCCAGACACAAAAGGCTACGTAGCGTACCCTTCCATTTGCACGCAACTCACATTCGCCTGTCCAGTACAGGTAAATCCACAGAAAGATTAATGGTCTGGCGCAGGGAGGGGGGGGGGGGGCGGAATCACTCAAGGAAGGGGGTATGGGGTGGGACTACTTATCGGTCACAGGGTGACCTTTTGGAGTACTGAAAATGTTCTGGAGCTAAATAAGCGTGGTGGTTGCACAGAACTGTGAAGGTACGAAACGCCACTGGCTTGTACGCTTTAAAATTATTAAGTGGTAAATTTTATATTTGTGTTTTACCACAATCTTTTTTTCGTTTTTACTCTGAGCCTCGGTTTCCTCATTTGGAATATGAAGACAGGATTGTGGTGTCTTTCTCAACAGAAGGGAAGGGTTTGGTCACAAGGTGAGGCCTTCCCTTCAGGAAGCTCCAGCGGGGCTTCCAAAGGAGGATGCCACGGAAACACTAGGCAGAAAAGGCAGCAAAGAGAACTGGCCAGGAAGAGAAGGTAAAGAAGACACAGGGACTGTCCCTCTCCTCAATTCCTTGGTCTCCCCCCACATCCAGCCCAGTCTCCACCGTCTACTTGCCTAGCCGATCCACGGCCTTCTCAGTGTCTCTCTCCTGACCGGAGTGGTCAGCTGGGACAAAGCCAGCCTGCAGGAAGAAGAAACAATTACCCAGGACTCGGATATCTGGGGTGTCCCCAGTATTAAGCTATTGCCTTGCAGCCCCAAACCCACCCCTCCGTCCTCACCTTTGTGAGGGTGGGGCTGGGACGCTGTGACCCACACCTCTGCTTTGCCCTATAGATGTGGCAAGGCTGGGGAGCCAAGGGCTTCGCCCTTTCCTCCTTCTGCAGACACCACCCCAGCGACACTCCGCCCTTGCGGCAGCAGCGCCTTCCGCTCAATCCCGTCTACACTTTGCCAACACTTGCAGAGGCAACCTCATCACTGGGCTCTCTCTCCCAGGCCCTCAGGACCCCTCCTCGTCCAAGCTCAGAGACCCCAGCAGTACTTGGGGGCTGTGCTTCCTCCTCCGAGACTGGAATTTCAGCTCTGCTAAGGCTCTCTTCTGGGCCTGTAATTTTTTTTTTTTTTAAGTTTACTTATTTATTTTGAGAGAGACAGAGAGAGCGAGCAGGGGAGGGGCAGAGAGAATCCCAAGCAGGCTATGCACTGTCAGCACAGAGTCTGACGCGGGGCTAGAACTCACGAACAGTGAGATCATGCATGACCTGAGCCAAAACCAAGAGTCGGATGCTAAGTTAACTGAGCCACCCAGGTGCCCCTGAGCCTGTAAACTGTAATCATTCCAACCTCATTCCTTTGTTCCCTCAGCCCTAGGGGTGGTAGCTGTTTCCCCACAGTTGCTACCTCCATGTTCATTTATACCTTTTCAGTAACTCAACATTCTTTCAACTTCTGTCTCCTGATACATGGGGGCAACAGAGCTTTAGTTCCTAAGTGTCACTGAAGGGAAATACTTCTTCCCCCACAGCCAACCATATGCTTCTCTGCTCCCATCACTCAGAAGTTCCTGAAATCCTGTCCCTTCCAAGACCACTTTAAATGGAACAAGAAATGTTCGCAGCCTGCATCCGAAGACCTGGTTTTAATCCCAGCTCTTGCCATTCATTCAGGGTGTGACCTTGGATACGTCACTTCAACCACCATACCTGGGTTTCCTTCTGGGGAAAGCAGAGATGACTGTCCTGACCTTGCAAGGGGCTTATGAGGGGATAACACTTATGAAAACACCTAGCACAGAGCAGGAATGTAACATTTGTTGAATTTAAATCCACCTTCTTTGCCCCTACATCGAAACTGTACTTGGCACCTGCCCCAATTAGCTCATGATGTCGTCATCCCCAGATTTAAGGAATAAACTCCCTCTTCTGTAGTCAATGACAACCCAGGGTCACTACTGCAGGTCAGCTGGTCGGACCCCTCGGGTGGACCACTGTCACAGCCCCCTGCCCAGCTGACAGCATCAATCGCCACTCTGCTCAAAAATCTTCAACAGCCCTCCATGCAGGAGTATAAAATTGACCATGGCATTCCCACCTCCCCATCACAGCCCGTCGACCTGTTGAGCACCGTTCTCTCCCCTGGCCCTGAGGCTCTGCGTCCCCAGCTCCCAGCCATTTGTCGGGTACTGCCTCACCTCCACACCTCTGCAGGCACCCCCACCCCGACCCTGTCACCTTGGAGAAAAAGCATACATCCCTTCCTGCTACGTCCTGACAAAATCAGTCCATCCTATCTGCACGCGGAAGTTTTTTGTTTTTTGTTGTTTTCACTAGCGCTACATCTTTCATATCTTACTCTGGTTTAGTACCATCTTTGATGCTTAAACAAGCATTCCATTCCTTCCTCCGATGAATAGCTGTCTATCGTGGCGGGCCCTAAGCTAGGCGCCGGGTTAACAGCAGTAACCAGGGGATTCCTACCCTCACGGAGCTCGCCATCTAGCAGAACTTACTGACTGTAAACAAGGGCAGGTGATGCCCGTAATAACGGTCTTTGGAAAACCAGGAGCTGTCTGGCGCGCAAATGAAAACAAGTTTCTGGAAACCCTGCGTCAAGCCGGGCCTTTGGTTTCAGTAAACAGAAAAGGAGAGCGCATGAGACATCATGTGGTGCTCAGGGTGAGCTGTGCATCCCCACCCATGGACACAGGTCCTGCGGGGACGGCGGGCTCCTCGCCGCCCTCACCTGGCCTCGCTCCAGGCCCCGGGCAATGGCCCCCAGCTCTCGGTCATCGGCAGCGCTTCCCATTTAGCAAGTAGGCGGAGGCGCCCCCGGGACAGCCAGCCTCCCCTCCGCTCCCGCTCGCCCACTCACGCCCTCGGCGGCCCCGCCCCGCGGCCGCGCGCCGCCGCGGCCCGGCCGTTTCCAGCGCGAACGCGCGCCCAAACGGCGCCCCCCGCCCGGCCCCGCGGCCCCCGCCCGGCCCCGCCTCGCCCGGCCCTGCCCGGCCCGCGAGCCCCGAAACTTCCCGCCCCTCGCCGCAGGCGGCGGCCGCGCTCACCCCCGGGCTGGGGGGCGCCTCCCGTGCGCTCGGCAGCGGCGGCCCCCGAGGCGGCTCGGCGGCCCCCAGCGCCCGGGCTCCGGCGGCCTGATGGTCCATGCCTGGCGGCCCGCGCCTCCGCGCCCTGGACGCTGCTCGGCCACGTGACGCGCCCGCCTGGCTGCCAGCCGGAGGATACGCCGCGGAGGGGCCAATCAGCCGGGGGTGCTCCCGGCCGAGCGGGGCGGGACACGGGTCACGAGGAAGCCAGGGGCGGGGCGGCGCGGGAGGGGCGGGGCGCGCCCGACAGCCAAGCCCCCTTCCTAGGGTCCCGGGTTCTGATTCTTCTCGCTCCTCGTGCTCCTGCTCCTGCTCCTGCCGGTGCACATCCCAGGGCTGGCGACTAGCAGGGTCTGAAATGCCAGCTGTTATCCCTACCCCACCACGCTGATGATGTGCCTCAGCCCCCAAATCTCGAATCCCTGGTTAGACTAATCAATTACCCGAGTCTACCTGTTAGTCTACAAAGCTCAGCTCTCAAAAGTTTGAATGCAATTTAGACCCAACCACATTTGTCACAGGTTTCCGTAGAACTCAGGCTGGAACTGGGCTATAACCCACCCACAAATGGATGAGACAGCTCAGCAGCCCAGTGATTCTCCACGTTAAGTTAATGACAGTTCTTAGAAACCAGGACAGATGATGAAAACGATGTCCAGACACGGTATGACGGTCACAGTAACCCTAAACATTTGGTGCTGTCACTGTAGTCTGGCTGGGCTCCAATTTTTTAATGCTCAAAGTCTGGCCCTCTACAAGCTGAGGGCAGTAGCAGATCGGCAGGGCCTGAGCTGGGGAGGAACCCTTCCCTGCCTTTCCCCACGCTGCCTAAACTCTTAATAACATACCGGTGCTCAAGGTGTGATACTCATTTTAAGAATGAAATAGAAAAGCTAGAAGCTGGGATTCCCTGCTCACTAGGCCACTTTATGACAACCTTTCGGGACATTAGGGAGCTTATTCCTTCATCTCCCTGTAAGGATGGGTTTATAAACCATAAAAGACATTTGAACAAAACTAGCATTATGGGGGTGGGGGGAGAGGCAAAGTGGGCAAAGGGAAGTGGCAGATACAGGCTTCCAGTAGTGGAATGAGTAAGTCATGGGCATAAAAGATACAGTACAGGAAATACAGTCAATGGTATTGTAGTGGACCTGTATGGTGACAGATGGTGGCCATGCTGTGGTGAGCACAGCCACACAGCAGGAGTTGTCGAATCCTTGTTGTACACATGAAACTAATGTTGACATTGTCTCAACCACACTCAAGTTTAAAAATTTAAATAAAAGTTTTTACTACAAAAAAATTAGGGTAACCGCTGATACACAGTATTTTTTCTCTCCTCTATGTAGACCTTCCTGCAGGGAAAAGAATGTGGCCAACTAATGTGTGAGCTGTTCTGATCCATGAGTCATTTTCCCCAAATCTAATTGGATCCAGGTCACCACTCTCCCACAGAACTTTCAAT
Organism: Prionailurus viverrinus; assembly: GCF_022837055.1. Classification (NCBI taxonomy): domain Eukaryota; kingdom Metazoa; phylum Chordata; class Mammalia; order Carnivora; family Felidae; genus Prionailurus; species Prionailurus viverrinus. The sequence continues at coordinate 19,729,176 of NC_062574.1, forward strand.
GGCAGAAATAAAAGCTCTATCATCTGTGCTGTCCACTATGGTAAACGTGTGGCTATCAAGAACTCGAAATGTGGCCAGCGTAAATGAGAAAATAATTTCATTAGATGTAAATTGCCACACATGGCAGGTCTAGGTGAACTAGCCAGATGCACCTTCGCAACCTGCATAATGAGCCCCAAACCTAGGTGTTGGGATGATCCCAGGTGACCCACCTTCATCGCCTTGCGTTAAGGAGCCAACCACCACCCTCCTCACTCTCATCTCTTACAAGCATGTATCTCCCTCCTGAAACAAAAATGCCATGTCGGGATTGGGAATGTTAAACTTCCCAGGACTCCATGAAAAGGTCAAAGAGGAAACTGTTCTTATTTTACAACAAATGACAAGCAAACAACATTTAGAGTACAAAATCTCAAAGTAAAAATGCCCTAAAATAGACTCTCATATCATTAGGAACTCAACATATAATAAAAGTAGTACCACAATCAGTAGAGATAAAGGATAAAGCCACAAATGGTGTTGTAGAAAATTTAGTTAACTGGTTGGGGGGAAGAAAATGAGTTGTCTAAGGCAAGAGGAATAGGTATCATACACACACATTTCTGGGCATCAAAAAACACCACACACACACACACACAAAAAAAAAAAGCTAGGGGCAAATTACTTGCAACAAAGGAGACACGAACTAAAAATTAATATTCTTAATATTTTAAAAATTCTTTTAAATTAGTAAGAAAAAAGTTCAAAAAATAGTCAACGTGAAAAAACAAGAGAACCAGGAAAAACACATTAAACTTCATTAATACCCACCGCAGGTAAAGTATTGACCATTTCCTACATTGCATGAAAGTATTCTCATACATTGCAAACTGGCAGTACATATCAGTATCTTTAAAACAGTTACACCCTTTAATCCAGTAATTCTACCAGCAAACATCACACTCCTAAAGAAATAACCAGGGATGTGAACAAAGATTTATAAGAATCATCAACAGCATTTATAAGAAAAAAATCAGATATACAAGATCCAACCACAAGGCATTAGTAAAATAAGTCATGGCTCATCCATACAATGGAATGTTATAAATTCATTACATGTTTTTAAGGCTATTTAATGACATAGAAAAATAACATAAGTGAAACATACTGCTAAGGAAAACTACACTTCTCCCGGTGCCCTGAATGCTTCTCCCAGTGACCACAATGTTAAGTTAAAGGATGTAAAATTCAAACAGTTGCCTACCCTACTCCCAGAATGCCCTCTCTGCTCCAAGCCATCCTCCACTCTGGCTTCTGAAGGCCTTCTCTACTGCTCTCATCTACACCCTACCCACGTCCTCCTTTTGTTGCTGGACCTCCCCACTGTAGACACTTCTCTGAAGATTAGTCCCAGACAGAAGACACTTTTGTAAAGTCTTTATCCTCTTAAAGGACTTTTCCCAATACCCAGCATCCTCTTCTGCTGCTTCAACAAGCTCTCTCAGGATGTCCAGCTGTCCCGCCAAACCCTACCTCCATCCCAAAAGCTTCCCTTCTTTTCTGCTAATAGTGGGCACTTAATGAGTGAATGAATAAGTAATCTAACAGTATAAATCCAATGTCATAAAGGAAATCAGAGTTTAACTCCAGATGATGAGGTTATAGGATGCTTTAATTTCTTCTCCACATTACTCTGCTCCCTCTATATTTCCTACAACAAATGTACACCATGTATACTTTTTTTTTAATATTTTTTTTAATGTTTAATTTTTTGAGAGAGAAGGTGTACACATGCTCTCAGGGGAGGGGCAGAGAGAGAGAGAAAGAGCATCCCAAGCAGGCTTCACCCTGTTAGCACAGAGCCCAATGCGGGGCTCGAACTCCCAAACCCTGAGACCATGACCCGAGCCGAAGCCGGACGCTTAACCAACTGAGCCGCCCAGGGGCCCCATGTATACTTTTTTAATAAGGAGAGAACAAACAAATGGAACTGTACTTTCTCCTCCATTACTACTGGCCCCTAGGTACAGTTTAGAGCTACTCATTCTTGACCAAGGGTAACAAGAAAAACTCAGTTGTATGATTTCCATATATTTTGAGAAACATTTAGGACCGTACAGTAGTAGGTCAGACCTTAACAAGTAGCTTCTTGCCACTAAATAGCAATTCTCTTTTCTGGAATTAAAAATTAACACGCTAACAAAACTAAAAAAGCATGTCCCAAAATCAGACAGCCATCTTGTCTGCTATCTCTCAACAAACGGCAGATGAACTCCTAATACAAATCTGGCCAAGAGGGCTTACAATGCTATTTCCCAAAGGGGGCTACGTTCTTCCTCTTGTCACAAATGGCCGGCTTGATGCATAGCGTGTTTAGCTACAAATGCTTCTGCTGACTCTCCCTGCAACATTTTCATGGCTCGCCAATATATCTGCCCGCAGTTCTCAGGTCTACCAAGGGGGTGGTTCAGTTCTTCTTTGATGTAATCCATCCAAAGATCTTTAAAGGAAAACAGTATGTTATTACTGTAAACATACAACTGGATCATTGATAAAGCTTTATTATATAAACTATTTAATACTGATTCAATATAAGATTTCTAAGAAGCTGAACTTGTTGCTATTATCTCCCTAGAGCCCTACGTGAAACAATGCCTCTCTCAGCTTCTTTACACTGAGAAGTATCAAAACTTTTTTTTAAGTGAAAACCTTCATTTTAAATCAAGACAATCCACGTATTTCATAAACCAAAAATACTAAATATTTTAGCGGGAGGATTTTGCTGAGTCTCTTTCAAGGTGAAAGTGAGTTTCAATGAATTCATTATAACCTTCTTATAATACTTAATAAAACTTGCTTAGGTTATGAAAAATGCCATTTTCATTCACCTCACCAGGAGAAAGTCTGCTCAAAACCTTGTAAAAGCTAACGTATTTTTTTAATCTAAATTTAAGCACTATATGATATTTTTGACTTCATAAGTAAACGGATTTATATGACATACCTACAGCCAGAAATACGTTTTGTGGGTCCTCAATGAGGACAACGTGGCAACAGCCAGTGACAACTAATGTCAATTAGTATCCCGCTCTACCTTTGCTATCACTCCCACTCTTATTCTAACCTACATTAACCTTTCCTTTACAAATACCACATTTTTAAGAGTATCAAACCCAGCAAATCTTTCTCTAATCCAGAGTTCTTAAAAGAAGACCCACAGACTCTTAATCTTGTGAACTTGAAATTATAAGCCAAATTATGTCTGTAAGTATTTATGCACAAAGTAAGGGAGCAGGCAGTAACAGGATACCATCTTTATTCTCAAAAAGGGCCATGACCCACAGAGAATTAAACACTGTTCCAACCACACTGATGGGTTACAGACCACACATGCAAACAGATGTGTCTGTAACTGAAGTTTACTTACCAGAATCTACAGATCCGAACTCTCTCAAAGCCCTCTCATAATATTCTCTTAAGTTCACCATCTTGCAGGATTCCTAACAAAATAATCAGACAATCTTGCCTCAAAAGCCTAATTCAGAATGTCACAAATTCATTTCAATCACATTGTTAAACAGCTACCACCCATTAGGTATTTGTAGGGGAGAAGGCTCATGATGTAGGATGAACACAGCCTGGCTCTCAACGTATTCAGAGGAAAGTCAAAATACAGGAGACACCAGAGTGAAGTCAATGTCAAACAGTGATAAAAGCACTTTGCTATGATAGCATGGAAAAAAGCCTGATTAATTCTCAGTTGGGGGAACACGGGCAGGTTCACAGGAAAATATATCTGAATGACCTGAGGGAAGAGGAGGATTTAAGTAAGTAAATTGGGCAGGTTTACTCCCTGTAGCTTTGGCGCATCTGGACTCTGGCACATATTAACTATGTCCACCTTAAAACTTATTATGTGAAAGCAAAGCCTATATGAATACTAATTATATCACCTGCATCGAGTTTTTTAAACCCTCTGACTTTAAGTTTCCCCACCCATAAAACAATAATACCTCTTAGAGCAACTACAAGTACTAAATTAAAATGCTGACGAGGGGCACCTGGGTGGTGCAGTCAGTTAAGTGTCGTCTCTTGATTTTGGCTCATGATCTCACAGTTCTTGAGTCTGAGCCCCACATCAGGCTCTGCACTGACAGTGCAGGTTCTTGGGATTCTCTCTCCCTCTGCCTTTCTCTCTGCCCCTCCCCCACTCAAAATAACTAAAAAAACTTTCCCTTCACCTAACACTGTATTCGTTTATAAAAAATCAACTTAACTTCATGTCATATACATACATGAAAAACAGAATCACTCTTTGTTAAAGGCTCATAACGGGCAAAGGACAATGCAAAGCCCCTTCTTGGTGGTACCCCCTTTTGGTCTTGTAACCTGCACGTCTCTGAAACCAGTATCATGACCTCCTTTATGGAAGAGGACGCCAAGGTTTAGAATTGCCCAAGACACATAACTATTATGTTATTAATCTGAAGCCTGGTTATTATTATGCTCTCTTTACTCCTCCCCACTTGCACTCTATCTCTCTCTCTCTCAAAAATAAAATAAAAACATTAAAAAAATTAAAGAAACAAATTTAAAAAATGTACTTCTTTGGGAGGACCATCTTGCAGTATACAAAGAGCCATAAAAAAACTATTATCTCCAATCCCAGAAATTTATCTCAAGAACCTGAATTATTATTCAAAAGAATAAAGGGGAAAAAAAGCTGTATAAACAAAATGCTTACATCACTCTTATTTTCATTATCAAAAATCTGGAAACAACCTGTATGTAATGGACTGGTTAAGAAAACTACACGTTTAAGAATAATACTACAACCATTAAAAATGATAACCATGTGAAAACACAGGAAATGTGTTTACAAAATAATATTGAAAAAAGAAAAAGAAGAAGAAAGAACCTCCACATGGCATGTATGTCAGAAATAATTCTTGTATGAAAAAAATCTTATGTGTATATGTGTAAACAAAAAAGTTAAACAATTAAAATAAATATGGTTGGCTGCATTATTGTGACAGAATTACAGACACATTTGGATTTTCCTATATTATTTTTTTTTTATTTTTTTTTAACATTTACTTATTTTTGAGAGACAGAAAGAGATAGAGCACAAGCAGGGGAGGAGCAGAGAGAGAGAGGGAGACACAGAATCGGAAGCAGGCTCAGTCTCCGAGCTATCAGCACAGAGCCTGACACAGGGCTCAAACTCACGGACCGCGAGATCATGACCTGAGCTGAAGTTGGCTGCTTAACCAACTGAGCTACCCAGGCACCCCTTCCTATATTATTTTTTAAACTGAGACTTTCTTGTAATTTTCCTTACTTACAAGTTCAGTTAAAACCACCTGAAACAGGGGCACCTGCATGGCTCAGTTGGTTGAGCATCTGACTCTTGGTTTTGGCTTAAGGTCATTATCTCACGGTTCATGGGTTCAAGCCCCGCATCCGGCTCCGCACTAGCAGCATAGAACCTACTTAGGATTTTCTCTCTCCCTCTCTTGTCCCTCCCTCGCTCACACATGCACATGCTCTTTCTCTCTCAAAATAAATAAATAAATAAAACTTAAAAAAAAACCCACCAGCAACAGTTGCTGAGTGCCTACTATCTACCTCATAACCCAATACAAGAGACAAATGGGATGCTCGGGTGGGAGGAAGCAGCACCTCCCAACCTGGCAGGGAGAGTTTCCTGTATGAGGTAACAGCTGAGCTTTCCACTTTCCAGACATGTACTTTGTCTTCTTTCCTTACCATTCCTTAGCCATCTCTCTGAAAAATGGTTAGATGAAGAGACCAGAAATGTACACCATGTACATAAGAAGAGCTTTTTAAATGATGAAATGCTGCCAGAGATTGGTAACCATTAACTCATTTGCCCAGACAAGGAACACACTGACAGCACACTTACTTGCTCCTTTTCAAACTGGATTATTTTCCTGAAAAAATCAACTGAAAATGGACGGCTTTCCTGCAAACTAAAATAAAGGGAGAAAACTGTTACCTTCCACAAAGACGCAAAGCCTCTTACATCCCATGAATCTAATAAATACATATGCCTGCAACTCCACAACACATGGTTTAATAAAGACCTGGCCACAACGCAGGGCAAGGCCTGGACTTGACCACCAGTCACTCAATAACACCAGTGTCCAATGACTTACCCCTCACCCCCACCAAACTCCTTCCTATCCAGTGTTTCCTGTTGTCTTCTTCCACACTTTTACAGTTTAAAGTTCCCTCTGCCACATCTCAAGTCTTTTCTGAAGATGACCGATAAGTCCACTTCTAACAATATATTCTAAGGAAATAATTTCCAACATGGACAAATAATATTTGTACGGAA